>NC_061111.1:74101965-74124443 GCF_002878395.1 Capsicum annuum
TATTGATGTGGAGGGTTTAGAGTTCGCTAGTTATCAATTGAAGGATGCAGCATATCTATGGTATGAGTAATGGGACCAGTCTAGGGGTGATGATGTTGAGTCTACTTTGTGGATGACTTGTCTAGTGCTTTTCTTGATCACTTCTTTCCTCAGGAGTTGAGGAAGGTAAAGGTTGAGGAATTTGTGAATTTGAAGCATGGTGTGATGATAGTAAAATAGTATACCTCAAAGTTTCACCAGTTGTCATGATATGCTTTGGCATTTGTGTCTAGAATAAGGGCTAGAATGAGGAAGTTTTCTTTTGTGTTTTCCCATAACTTGATCTTAGAAAGAAAGGACTCCTTGTTGAACAAGGATATGGATATTTCTAGAGTTGTGGTGTATATGAAATAAGTGGAAGAGGAAAAGAAAAAGCAAGAAGAGATGAGTGAAAGGCTGAATAAGAAGTTTTGATACTCGGATTAGGGTGGAGGCCAACAATAGAGTGGTAGATACGATGGAAAATATTCTAAGAAGAAGTGGGGCAATTCTGGTTCCTATTGCTACTTCATCAGCTTCTGTACAAAAAAGTGTTGTTTCTACTTCTAGCTTCGGCACTAGACAGAATCATTTGTATGCCCGCTAGTATTAAGAGGCATCCCTTGATGTTTTTATTGATATGCTTAAAATTTTATCTCATAATGTATGTTGACTACTTGATCCCAAGTCTACCCTCTCTTATGTGACCCCTAATGTGGCTGCCCATTTTGGTTTTAACCCTGAGTATTCTGGATCCCTTCTCTGTGTCAATCCTGGTGGGTGACTCCATTATTGCTAAAAAGGTCCATCGGGGTTGTGTGATGATAGTCTGTGGTAAGGAGACCCCATTGGATCTACTAGAGTTGGACATATTAGAATTTGATGTGATTTTAGGAATGGATTGGTTGTACTCATCCCATGCTTCCCTTGATTGTCGAACTGAAAGGATCAATTTTGACTTCCCTAATGAGCCGGTGATTGAGTGGGAATGTATTTCCCTAGTGCCTAAGGGAAGGTTGATTTCATATCTTAGAGCCCAGAAATTGGTTTCTAAGGGGTGATTCTATCATACAGTGCATGTTAAGGATTCTAGATCTGAAGGTCCTTTCTTTGCATACTATCCCTTTGGTTTGTAAATTCTCTGAGGTGTTCCCTGATGATTTTCCTAGTGTTCCTCTTGATAGGGAAATTTATTTTGGGATTGATCTTCTTCTGGACACTCATCGTATTTCTATCCCTTGTTACAGAATAGATATGACTGAGTTAAAAGATCTTCTAGATAAGGTTTTATCCACCCTAGTGTTTTGTCTTAGGGTGCTTTGGTTATATTCGTACGTAAGAAGGATGAGTACCGTCGAATGTGCATTGATTACCACCCAATTGAATAAGGTGACCGTGAAGAATAAATATCCCCCTTCAAGGATAAATAATCTCTTTGATCAACTTCAGGGTGCGAAGTACTTTTCTACAATTGATCTTAGGTTTGGGCACCATCAGTTAAAGATTAGGGAGGTGGATATCCTTAAGACTTCTTTTCGAACCCGGTATGGTCATTTTTAGTTTTTGGTGATGTCCTTTGGTTTGACTTATTCCCCGACGGTATTTATGGATCTTATGAACTAAGTATTCTGTTAGTTCTTGGATTTATTTGTAATTGTATCTATTGATGACATTTAGGTGTATTCTAGGAGTGAGACAAATTATGCCGATCATCTCCGCCTTATGTTCCAAACCTTCAAAGATCAGCGATTGTATCCAAAGTTCTCAAAGTGTGAGTTGTAGTTAAATATTGTGACTTATCCAAGTCATGTTTTTTCTAGTGAAGGGATCATGGTAGATCCACAAAAAGTTATGGTAGTTAATAAGTGGCCTAGACACATAATTCCAACCGACATTCGAAGCTTCTTAGGTTTATCCGATTATTATAAAAGGTTTGTAAAAAGTTTCTCTTTTATTGCTGCCCCATTGACTAAGTTGACTCAGAAGAAGGTGAAGTTCTTGTGGTCTAATGCTTGTGAGGGTAGTTTTGAGATGTTGAAGGATAAATTGACTTTGGCTTTGATCTTGACTCTACCTGAGAGTATTGATGGTTTTATTTTATAATGTGATGCATCCCGAGTGGGACTGGGTTGCGTGTTGACATAACTTGGAGGTGATGGTATCTTGAGTTACCAAGGTAGATTATGTGTTCCCAACGTTGATGGGTTGCGAGGAAGAATTTATGTCAAAGCTCATGAGTCACATTATACTGTTCATCCTAGTTCGACGAATATGTATTGTGACTTAAAAGAAATTTATTAATGGAATAACTTGAAGATGGATGTGGCCAATTTTGTGGCTAAGTGCATGGTTTGTTAGAAAGTGAAGGTAGAGCACCTGAGGCCCAGTGGATTGTAGTAAGAAATTGAGTTTCCTGTCTGGAAATAGGAAATAATTAATATGGATTTTGTTACTGGTCTTCCGCAGTCTCGCCATTAGTTAGATTCTATTTGGGTCATCGTGGATAGGATGACTAAGTCCACTCACTTTTTCCCAATGAGGACTAACAATTCAGCGACTAATGTGTGTGTTAGAATATAAAAAGATTTATTCTCTAAAAAGATAAAATATAACAATGTTTGTGTTAGTGGATGCGACCTACATGGCCTACACTTCTTATAGACCCTCCACCATAACTTAGCATCACCTTGTAGTTGAAAAGTGACAAACTTAGCTCTATACTGCTCAACTAATCCATCTTATGGAGTCTCTTATAACAGTCAATAATGACCTCACGTGCACCATCAAACTTAGAACCATAGTAAGAACTATAGAAGATTGGGGGATTTATTTTGAAAAACCTACAAATCAAATCGTGCTCATCTTCGGTGGTGGCACCTATCTCACAAAGATCCCTTTCTCCAAAGCCCCATCCATTTGGGAAGCCACAATAATAGGATTCTACAATATTGGCTATTGTACTATGGGAACTACTTTAGCATCCCTGGTCCTTGCTAATCTGCTCAAAAAACTAAACACGTGCTAAATTACATCTTTCAAAATCAGAGCCAATGTGACACCTCCTCAAACAAGTTTTCCTCCCTTTCTGTGGCTACTCCCTTAATGTAATCTAACAGGGGAGGGGATTCTGACCAATCCTTAGCCTGTCAGACTACTTGAGCTTTGCCCCTGAGGGGCACTTCTCCTTTATCACAACCCAAAAGTTGAGGTCATGATGGCACTTACCTAGGACAAGCCTTGATAAGTAAGACAAGTGCCTAAAACAAAGAAAACCCAAAAATTGATAAGTAAGACAAGTGCCTAAAATAAAGAAAATCCAAAAACAACAATAAGAATGAAACAAGAGGAGACTTCAAGAGCGAAGTTAGACCATAACGTAGATAAATACGAAAGTCTGGAGAAAATACATAAACATCATAAATCTTAGTATCATAACTACAAGATCCTCTAAAAACCATATCTAATTTGAAATACTAAATAATTCTATCTTTGAAATAAATAAAGACAACAAATAGATAGGATGAGGCCTAGAACTAACTCTAAAGGCCTAAGGCATGGTAGTACCACAAAATCTCCAAGAATCAAGAATGAAATCGTCCACTGTGTGTCGCACTCATACTAGTATCTAAACTATAAGGGAACAGTAGGACTGAGTGTGATCCACTGGCACTCAGTAGGCATCATATGTTGACTGAGAAAAGTAATAGATAATAAAAGTAAAGAAAATATTATCAGCGCACAACTTGCAAGCAGAAAAGTTCCCCGCTGGTAGCTCATAATATCACCACTAATAGTTCTTTATATATAATCAAAGGACTAGAATACACAAAAGGATATATAGAATCCAAATACAAGACAAGTAAACACATAAAGGAAAACACAAAATATGCAAATGCAATGCGATGCGAAGCTTGATGAAGTGAACAATTGAAAGTCAATACATGACTTTCTATAAACACCTATTGAGCCTCAATTCTCCCAATGTAGGAGCCATGGAGGGTTCACAAATTTTATATTGTCTCGAATTTTCACACAATCTACCCTAGTAGCACATCCCTTGGTCGAGGTATTTTTGAGAGTGTCTCATTTTCTTTCAAAAATCAATGCTCCTCAATGGCACCAATATCTTATGAATGTGTATTTTTGTAATAAGGGTGTAATGTTCATAATCAGATCAGTATGAGGACATCAAATCTATCGAATGCATGTATAAGTAAGTTCAGAAATTAGCTCAAGATGTCAATAATTCATTATATTAATTTTACTTGGGCACCATTGAAATAAATATGCATGTAAGACATCATTAATATCATATCAACCCACTCACATGGGTATCTAATCATAAAAAAGGTAAGCAATGTAATAAGTTTTATAGTATCTATTCAAGCTCCCACTCAGGCATCATATTAAGAAATGGGGCATTTAGATGCATAAATAAGGCCAACAATGTCAAATAAAGCCCCACATAGGCAACATGCAGTATATAATATCATAAGTCAGCAATAAATAATATAAGCACCCACACAGGCATCTCAAAAAATATAAAAATAGCTCAAAAAATATAATCTATAGTTATTTTTCCTAACTCATAGTTTGTTTTACTTATTCATTAACAACTCAGCCCAGTCTGAGGAAGTTAAGTCATAACCTAACTCAAAATGAAGGAATTCTAGCCTAAAGTCCTTCAATGTGGAGCCTTTCCCTTTCAATCAGCCTCGAAATCAACTTATAGTCAAATATAGCAACAACACATTAAAAGAAATCTATGATACCTATACTTCCCATATTTGAGTCGGGTTCAAAACGGGTTCGAAAAATGTACTAAAAAGGGTAGAATCAATATTTTATTTTAGAAATACATTCTCCAACGTTAAAGGAATCTACATTTGAAAATCCATGCAAAAATGAAGACCGAATCATAAAAAATATTTTTAATATTTTCCAAAAATATCATTAAAATTCCATGTTAAAACGAAGATTAAAGAATGGTTTGATGATATAACTTGATGAAAATTAATAAAATTAAGGTTTTGGAGTTTACCAAAGCTCAAATGGTGATTAAAATCCAAAAAATAGCCCAAACCCGAGGCTTAAAGTTCGAAAATGGCCAAGAATTGTGAAATTGGGTTTATATAAAATGGTGGTCACTTTAGCAGCTAACGGTTAGGCGACTCTTAGTTGCTAAAGTGGCTACCGCTTTGTTGCTTTTGAGCCACTAATGCGGCTATTTCTTAAGCAGTCCTTGGCCGATTAAGCGGCTGCACCATATATCTGCAAGTATTGATTTTGGTGTAAGCCAACAATATTCCAGATGGACCATCGTGATTTGACTGAAACCCCAGATAATTAAACTATATATGATACTAGGATAACTTTAACGTTCCAGAATCAAGTCAATGTTGAATTATTGAATATCTTTTTCAACAAATTAACCCGAGAGACCCATTTAAATCATATTTCACTAGTTTTTCAATTGGAGGGTCGACAGGCAAACTAAAGGTCTAACTCGAACCAACCCAGTATTAGTCAAATTAGACATTTAGGATCTATTGTAACTATCCAAATCATCATCCAGCACGTAGAACATCAAATTTTGACCAAAGTCAACTATGGAACTTTTAAAACTCCTAAACACCTCAAACTCTCCCAAACCTCCACCCTTCTTGAAGGCATTGAAAATTGTGTCAATCATCCCCACACCTCAAAATCAACATATAACAGATATAGGAAAGGGAAAAATAATCAAACCACATAAAAAAATTAGACTTCACACTTCAGGTCATTACTTCCTTATCTTCATCCTCTTTCTCCTCCTCTCACTCATCATCTACCCTGAGATACAAATCCATCATCCGATCAGGTATCACTTTCCTTTCTGTTGCTGTACCATCCTCATGATAACGAAAGAAAGAGGTCATATACCAATTTGAATCACTAGATACTAATTAGAATTAAGTAATAGCATGAAAAAAAATTAAAAGTTGAGTTTTCCTAGTGTTCTTCAGCTTCTTAAAGGAAAGTACAGACTTCTCAGTATCATTCCACTAGACTATACTAGACATTTCCTTATATGATGATATCGATGAACCTATGTCTCTAATACCAACTTTATCATGATCTAAATGATTGTGAATGGCACCCATACTAACCCTCTAATGGGAGAACCGTCTAAACTAAGTCTTTAACCCATTTATTAAAGATTAAATTAATGAGAAATCAAATAAGTCTCAAAACTATATAAAATAAATAAATTTGAAAAATCCTAGCTATTACATTCCCCAAATTTAAATATCACCATATAAGGACTCTAACAAAAACTGTCTAAGAATATACCAATAAACAACAACAATAAAATAACTCCATTACCTGAAAGAAAGAAATAGCAAATATGAAGACCCTTGACAGCATAGTTGATTGACGTACTAGAGGTGAAGTCGCGTCTGAGTCTCTAGAACATAGTCTACACTCAACAAAAGAAGAGTACAAAAGTAGTATAAGTACAAACTACTATGAATTGGTAGGAATCATCAACCGACTCAACTTAGTAATAAGTATAAATCTTAACTCAAATAAACAAGTAGACAGGAATCAAGACATAACAAGTAGTTTCATCAATCAAATAATCATTCTAAATGAAAAAAATTCAAAAGAAACATATATAAGCCACCAATAGTTTTCACAAGTCATCATAGATTCTAAAATCTCAACAATCATATCATAACAACGACTCATGTCCATATCAATTTACAATTGTATTTTTTTTACTTTTATTATTATCACAATATGCATACTAACTCACCCCTTAAAGGCAAATCTTTAAACACATATTAAAGGGTCTTATTTCTGTCCTAACTAGTTATGACCTGTAGAGAAGTCACTAGGATACATGTATCATACTGACATGGTACCCGATCCATAATCGTGATCTCATACTAGCTTGGTTCAGATTTATAATCATGATATCATACTAACATGGTACCCAATCCATCAAATAAAATTCTACTGATATGGTACCCGGCCATAATAATAATATCAACTTATTTTCTCACTTTTAGTATCTCTCAAGATAATATCACAAGTATACTCAACATTCTAAGTACGCTTCACAATCATATTTCAAATTCAAGCTAGTTTACCAATAAATAACTTATTCTTTCAAGAATTATTATATTAACTATTGAATCAACCATAGGTTCATCAGAAGACCAATTAATATGTCACTCAATATAGAAAAATACAATAAACAAAATTAAGTCTAACTCCATTTAAGCTATAACCTACCACTGCCTAAGAATCTGCTCAAATAAGCTGAAATGCAAGAGCCTTTCCCTTTGTCCATACTTTGTAACGCTCAAAGTCTAAAACAATCACAATACAAGAATAATTAATCATTTACTCTTTAATTTTAAGCTTTGAAGATCCAACCCTAGTAATTTTACCATTATTCATAGCTTATAACTTTAGCCAAGGGTTCCTTAACCATTAAATTACCCCTAGTTCCCATAATTTATATACAAGAGCAATATTTCTACTCTAGAAAGTGTATCTTACACTCTGGAAGAAATTTTAGATGATTTTACATCTAACCTAGGCTTTTCTCATAATTTAATAAACCTGGGGTTCATCCATGAGGCAACCCCAAAAATTTTCTCTAATAATTCTATGGTAGAAAAGAATTACATTGTAAAAAGTGGATGAAATTACTTAAGTCAACATAGAAATCACCCTGGCCCTCTAAGGAATTGCCTTTTAGCAGTTCAAAATGAAACTTTTGAGTTTTTAAGATAAAACTTGAAGAAAAATGAGAAAATGTGATTTAGTATGTGCCTCATATGTTGTATCATGTATTTTCTCGCTATAGAGGTCCTACTATTGTAGAATTTGACTCACTATGATGACCCACTGCTACTTCACTACAATCGCTACTGTGGGACATTAATCGATATAAAATTTTGCTGCAGTAGGAATCCTACAAATATAGCGTGCCTTAAATAGTTGACTAAAAAGGAATATATCTACTCCCATTTCAAAACACAAATCAAGAGCTTAGGACATCATAAATCAGTCCCAACGTGACAGCTACTAAAACTTAGAGAAGAATCATAAGGACCTAGTCTATTTTAGGTTCCTTGAGAATAAGAATACCTTATTGCTAGACTTGGCTATTGTAAGGAAACATGTTATTTTCTGCTCTTTTTCTCCTTATTAATCCTTTTTCTCTATATTGATCATATGTTGATTCTACAGGTTTTCTTCATATAGCCATAGTCTTTACAATATTCACAGTGAGTTTTGGAAGAGGTACTAACTCTCATATTTTTATGTTTGATCCTTCTATCTTTGTATCCTATCCCTTGTCTCTCACCACTTTGTGTTTTATGCGCAGATTTCACAACCTTTGATGACCAGATCTCCTGGTATGCTTGATTTATCTCATTTCTGACAATATTAAATTCATTTTGAAGTACCTTGTTCTTTTCATAATCATCAAAAAGATCAGCCTTGACCCCCATTCTTATAGTCTATAATTCCTCTAGGATATCATTGGCCACTACAACTAAAAAGTCAATTTAAGACTAACATTCAGGGATGAATTAATAATTTTTTCTCTAACAGCATATTCACTGGGATGAGATTGTATTCCGATCTCTAATTATTTATTTTATTGTGAAAGTATAAAGTCTGGTCCTAAGAAAATTATTAATTGGTCCCTATTAATAATTTTGTAATGCCTCAAAAGTATCCCCTGGACGTTAAGACTATGAAGAGTCCTAAGTTAACCCATGATATCTATTCCGCTTGAAACTCACATGAAAAGTGAACTAACATTTATAGAAACTGATGGTAATAATTTCATATCTTAATGTAAATCATTAACTTTGGAAACCTTAAACAAACTCGTTGAACTTAAAACATACGCAATATGACAAACCTCAACTACTAACTAGAGAGCCACTAGGACCGGCCCCACTGACCTGAACATAAACAAAAATCAAGTAACTAAAGTACTTTTATATATGAACAAGAGTCTTATAAGCTAGGTACTCAAACTATGAGGTTACACTAAAAGCCGGGATACAGGTGATGGTGCCCGTAGTCAATCGTGCTTTTATATGTGGGTCAGTACTTTTGGAGTGTACTGAGTATGTGAGGGTGAATGTATAAATAAAACACGAATTGTATATATGTGTAAACTTTAAAATTATGCATGCTAAGGGTAAGTGACTCGCCTTGGAATTGAGTAAAAATAAAGACTACAAGCTCAAAAACCATGGATAATGAAGCATATGAAAAAGCTTAGTGAGCCACAACACTTAGTTTCTAAAATCTTTACTTTTGTTATTTATTGTGGGAGATTCTTCTAACCGACATAAACCATGAGAGCTACCATGGAGTCCAACATCTTACCCATGCTGGGGAGAGCTATTCTAACCTTGCCATCCGAATAGAACCTTAACTTAAGTGATCACTATACTTCATCCATATTAGGAAAAAACTTAACCAATGGTGGCTCATAGTTTCCACAAATTTAGGATGTGCTCATCCACATTCCCTTCTCGATGCTAAATACTACTCCCAGAATACATATATGCTCATACTTATGAAATCTACCTTAAAATAGTATAGGAGTTTATAGACTGAAAACCTGTTATGCTTCTCTTTACTTTAAATCATAATCAAGGTGAACAATTCATGGATTTTATGTTTTATCTTTAGATCAAAAGATCAAGCTTTCTTGAATCATTCTATATTGTATATGAATAGAACTTCAAAAGTTTTAAACTTTCTTGTAAACTTAATGCTTCTTCTTAAATCTTGAAACCCTTACTTTCCTTAATAACACTTATAACAAAATATCAGTCTCAATACCCATATAGAAATCTTTAATTAGAATCCCAAATCAAAGCAATGAAATTCAAAGCACAATAGCAAATCTTAAAGTTCAAAACATGAATAGATGTAACCTTTATACATCTTTAGCCTTAAAATCACAAGATAATGGTATGATTCAACATATTAAAATTCATAGGTTGAACCCTAATATGAAACAAGTAAATTCAAACTTAAAATCATTTTTTGGGGGCACAAGGATGGAATTTTAACCTTGTTTAAAAACCCCACATACCTGGAATTGCTTGACTTGTAAAGAAGACTTGAACTTTGAGACTTGAGAGATGACTTGGTGAGAAAACCCTAATCTTATTGTTCATGAAGATGGGAAGAGAAAAGTATTGTTAATTGACTGAAAGATAGAGGGAAATAACACCTCATTGGGGTTATAGGTCACAGTTTGGGAGTTTAAAGAGGAAAAGGACCAAAAAGCCCTTTAACTAAACTTTACAAAAATTGATTGACAGTCATCACGAGTGAACCATACGACTCTTATAATGAGGGAACGAGTTGGAATAGTAACTCGTAAGATTGGCAGTGGCAAAGATAGCAAACACTGGTCAACATACGAGTGGTAACTTATGACTCGTTCCTCGTTTTTATGACTTAAAACAACTAGTAACTCGTAATCTTGCCAGTGGCAAAGATAGCACACACTGGTCAACATACGAGTGGTAACTTATGACTCATTACTTATTTATATGACTTGAAACAACCACTCATATATTGGACAAAAACTTAGGGAACCTATACTGCTGAACTCACGACTTTACTTTATATGACTCATACCATGCTTTGACGATTCCTAGGGTCCACTCATATCTATAATAGACTTCAACTACTACACACTGTCATAGGTATGACTTAGTATACATGACTCATATGTTTCTTGTATAACTCGAGGGAATGAGACGTATGTTACACAGTGAATTTTAGACACAGGTTATTACAATATCTCTCCTTTGGAAACATTAATCCTCGAATGTGCTTCATCTAGGATTTAGAAAAGAATCAACACCTCAACACTAAACTTATAGCCAAACTTAGACCTATCATAAGGATCCAATTATTCACAACACAAGATATGACTTAAGAATACTTAAACATGCTTAAAGAAAAAGTGTTTTAGTAGAAAATAACTATTTATCTTTGGTAGGAACTGAGTTGGAAGAAAAGAGATGAGGATACTCAGTCATTATGTCTGCTTCAGCTTCCCAGTTAGCCCCTTCAACCAATTGGTTTCTCCAAACAACCTTTACTGGTGCTACATCTTTATTCCTTAGAATTCAGACCTGCCTATCAAGTATCTCCATAGGAATCTCCTTATACGACAAGTTATCTATAACCCCAACACTCTCTAAGGGAACTTCTAAGGATGGATCTCCAATGTACTTTTTAAGTATCGAAACATGGAACACTGGGTGAGCTGAAACTAACTCTGATAGAAGGTCTAATTCTTAAGCAACCTCTCTTACATGCTTCACTACCTCATACGGACCAATAAATCGGTGACTTAGCTTTCTTTTCTTTCCAAATTTTACTATTCCCTTCGTAGGTGACATTTTCAAGAATGCCCAATTCCATACTTTAAATGTGAGCTCTCTCCTTCTTTTATCTCATATGACTTCTGATGACTTTGAGTAGTCTTCAATCTTTCACGAATAAAATAAACTTTTGCCATAGCTTCAAGAATAGAATCTGTCCTAATCAATGCTGCTTCACTAACCTCAAATCATCCTATGGTTGATTTGCACCTATGCTCGTACAATGCTTCAAATAGAGCCATATGAATGCTAGCATGATAATTATTATTGTAAGCAAACTCAATCTAAGGTAGATGGTCATCCCAACTTATTTTAAAGTCTAAAACACACGCTATCGTCATGTATTCTAATGTCTGAATATGTGTTCAGCTAACCATCGGTCATGGATGAAAATCAGTACTAAGCTTAACATTTGTACCAAGGCTTTTCTGGAAACACTACTAAAATTGCATAGTGAACTGCGTCCCGTTGTTTGAGATGATGGATAAAGGTATCCCATAAAGTCTTACTAACTGCCGAATATATATTTTAACATAATCTTCCATTGTATCTGAAGTCTTGACAAGTAGGAAATGGGCTGATTTAGTCATTCAATCTACTATATCCCAAATTGAATGATATTGATGTCTTGTACGAGGCAACCCTGTGATGAAATCCATATTCACTATTCCCACTTCCAAGTAGGGATGTTGATATCCTATAGTGTACCACCTGGTCTTTTGTGCTCAACCATAACTTATTGGTAGTTGGGACACTTGGCCACAAACTCTACTATGTCCCTCTTAATACCATTCCACTAATAAAGTTCCCCTAAGTTATGGTACATCTTAGTAGCACCCAAATGAATAGAATACCTTGAACCATGAGCCTCGGCTAGTATCGTTTCTCTTAACCATCGACATTGGAAATATAGAGCCTACCATAATAGCGAAGTACCTCATCTCCTCCTTGGGAGAAAACCTCAACCTTTTATTATTGGACAGCTTCTAATATTTTTCTAAAAATTGGTTCATTTTGCTCTTTCTCTTTCACTTCCACTACTTGAGATGATTTTGAACCGTTCTGAACTACTACTTCCCCATCATCAGTGTTGAAAAACCGCACTTCCAAATGGGCTAATCTATGCACCTCTTTGGCCAATTCCGGTTCTTCCTCTTTCACATGAGCCACACTACCCATGGACAACCACTCAATGCATTGACCACCACATTGTCCTTACCTAGATAATAGAGCACACTCAAGTCATAATCTTTCAATAACTACAACCACCTTCTCTGATGAAGATTCATCTCCCGCTAAGAAAATATGTATTGAAGACTCTTATGGCCAGTGAAAATGTCAACATACACACCATAGAGGTAGTGTCTCCAAATTTTCTAGGCAAATACCACAACAGATAACACCAAGTCATGAGTTGGGTAATTATTTTCATGATCCCTAAGTTGCCTAGAGACATAAGCTATCACTATCCTATTTTCCATCAACACACAACCTAATCCAACTCTAAAAGCATCCCAATACACCACACATTCGTCTAACCCTTCCGATAAAGCTAACACTGGAGCCGAAGTCAGTCTATCATTCAACTCTTGGAAACTATTTTCACACTTATCCATCAATATAAACTTCATTTTATTTAGGGCCAGCTTAGTCAATGGTACAGCTATAAAGGAAAACACTTCAATGAATCTTTTATAATACCCCATCAAACACAAAATCCTCCTGATATCGAATGGATTAATGGGTCTAGGCAAGTGCTTTACTGCACTAGTCTTCTGAATATCTACATGAATACCGACCCCTAAAATGACATGCCCCAAAATATGATAGATTCCAACCAATATTCACATTTACCAAACTTCACATATAATTGACAGTCCTTGAGAGTCTGCAGTCCTATTCTCAAATGGTCTGCATGTTACTCCTCACTCTTGGAATACACCAGTATGTCATCTATAAAGTCAATGATAAACATATCCAAGTACTGCTTGACAAACATATCCAAGTACTGCTTGAAGACCCTATTCATCAAATCCATATAGGATACAAGAGAATTTGTCAATCTAAAAAACATAACCACAAACTCAAAATGGCCATACCTTGTTTGGAAAGTTGTTTTCGGAAAGTCTCATTCCATAAATTTCAACTAGTGTTATCCTAACCTAAGGTTAATCTTAGAAAACCATTGGACACCTTGAAGATGATCAAATAAATTGTTAATCCTAGGAATAGGATTTTAGTTGTATATAAACTATACACATTTGAGAGTGCCATTTTTCTTGCTCACGAAAGTATTGGAGTACACCACGGAGAAACACTGGGTCTAATGAAACCTTTGTCTAAGAGTACTTAAGCTGCTCTTTTAACTCTTTAAGTTTGGCCAAAGCTATACGATATGGAGGGATGGAGATGGGATAAGTATCAGGGAGAAGATACTAAATTCTATTTCTCTATCTCGAGTTACCCCTTGAAAATCTTTAGGGAAAACCTTGAGAAACTCATTTACCACCCAGACTGAATTGAACTGTCTAAACTTCAGATTTCGTATATTTGACTCAAACTAAATGGTAGATACACCCTTTTAATATTAACTTTCTAGCCTTAAGATAAGAGATAGAAAAACCTTTGGGAGACACAAAACTACACACCCATTGGAAAACTGCCTTACCAGGAAATAAAAACTTCACCACGCGGGTACGACAACTTATTGCTGCATAGAATGAATGGACCCAATCCATGGCCATAATAACATCAAAATGTACTATCTCTAACTCTATAAGGTCCTCTAGTTTGCTATTATGGAGGACGGAGATAGGGCACTTCCTATAGGCTAGCCTATCAACAACTGACTCACCAACTAAGGTAAAAACTAAGATGGGCTTAGAGAGATTTTCAGGACCTACCCTAAAATTAACAGCAACCAATGGAGTTATATAAGAGATATTTAATCCAGGTTGAACAAAACATATACATCAAGGTGAAAAAAATAAAGGATACCTATGACAACATCTAGAGAACTCTCCTGCTCCTGATGGGATAGTAAAGCATAAAACTAATTCTGGCAGTGACCGCTACTGGTACTAGATGATGCACCCTGTGAAGGAACTGGGCAACCTGGCTGAGCTACTGGATTTGTAGCCTGAGTTTGAGGATGAGCATCTCTACTTCCTTGCTAAGCATATGGACACTTCTTGATCCTATGGCCCAACTTACCTCAACTATAGCAACCCTTTTTACCTATCAAACACTTACTAGGATGGGTCCTACCACACTTTGCACATGTCGGGTAACTGGGCCTCCCGACTACACTCTTGTGAGACCTAGAATTTAAAGTCTTGTCCTACTACACCTGCCTGGTCATGGGTACAAGAGCACTAGCTAAAGAAGGCACAAGCACTGATGAATGACCCTTAAACTGCGAACGGATTCCCTCTCCAGACCTTAGTTGACTGTACTCAAACTGTCAAATCCAAGCTTTTTTGTTTCTCTTCTCTCTTTCTTTCAACATTTATTCCTTAATCTGTTGAGCATGAATCATCAACTGAGCATTATCCATATCCCCATTCAGCATGGAAGTCCTATACTTCGTGACCACTAAATCAGATACCCCAGTCACAAACTTACTCATACGAGCTCTAAAGTCAAATAACAACTCTGCGGCATATTTGGCAAACGAAGTGAACTTAAGGCAATACTTTTTCACTATCATAGAGCCCTACCTCAGGTTCATGAACTATTTCACTTTAGCCTTCCTCATATCACGGGGAAAAAACTTGTCCAGAAAAGCACTCTAAAATACCTGCCAACTCATAAGAGTTTCATTCTCACCCCTACCATCCTTCCAAATAATAACCCAATCATAAGCAAGATCCTTCAGCCTATAGGAGTCCATATCTACACTCTCCTCTTTAGTAATATACATAATCTGAGTAATCTTTCACACCGCATTAATAAAGAGATAAGGACCCTCATCTATCTTTGACCCATGGAACTCAAGTGGATTCATCCTCATAAAGTCCTAAATTCAAGCGGTAGCTATATTACTATTTTGCTAAAATAGAAATGATGTTTGTTGGTTTCCCTGAAAATTGGCATTCAGGGCTTGGGCCAATGCTTGAAAAGAAGCCTAAAATTTAGCATGAGATACATTCTTATTCAGAGGGTCTGCATGCAGGGGTAGCTGATCACTACATGCGTCAACTCGGTGAGGAGGCATATTTTGTTACACAAAAGCATGAGTTAAGGCAGATAGAGACAACTGTAAGCATGATAGATCATGAAAGAAATAATAATTCCTGACTCATTTTATATCATCTTGCTCATAAATATGGAGAGCTCCACACTCATGATCAAAACTTTACATAAAACAGCTTGTCTGGCTCTCTAGGACTCTTTAAACCTTAAGCTCTGACACCAAGTTTGTAATTCCCCAGAAGTACCCCCTAGATGCTATACTGTGCTTAAGACTACGAATAGTCCTAAGTTAATCCATGATATCTATTCAGCTTAAAACTCACATGAAAAGTGAACTAACATATATACAAATTAAAGGTAATAATTTCATCTATTAATGTATATCTTTAACTTTGGAAACCTTAAAGAAACTATTTGAACTCTAAACATACACAGTTTTATTAGCCTCTACTACTAACTAGAGAGCCACTGGGATAGGCCCCAGCTGAACCAAACATAAACGGATATCAAGTAACTAAAGTACTTTCATCAATGAACAAGATTCTAATAAGTTGGGTCCTCAGACTATGAGTACTCACCAAAAGTCAAGAAGCAGGTGAAGATGCCCTTACTCAATCTTGTAGCTGGAAACGAGCAGCAGAACCTACATTATAAGACAATGTAGAACATAGACGTATATATGGGTCAGTACTTCGAGAATATATTATGTGAGGGTAAATGCATAAATAAAACAAGATTTGTATATATGTGTAAACTTTCAAATAAGGCATGCTAAGCGTAAGTGACTCACCTTGGACTTGAGTAAAAATAAATATGGCAAGATCATAAAATAGGGATAATGAAACATATGAATAAGCTTAGTGAGCCACAACACTTAGTTTCTAAAACATTTACTCTTGTTCTTTCTTGTGGGAGATTATTCTAATCGATATAGACCATGTGAGCTACATAGAATCCAACGTCTTGCCCACACTGGGGAGAACTATTCTACCCTTTCCATCAGGATAGAACCTTAACTTAAGTGCTTACTATACTTCATCCATATTTGAAAAAATCCAACCTAAGGTGGCTTGTAGTTTTCAAAAATTTATGATACACTCATCTCCATTCCCTTGTTGATGTTAAATACAACTCCAAGAATACATATATGGTCATACTTATAAAATCTACCTTAAAATATCATAGGGGTTTATAGACTGAAAGTCAGTTATGTTTTTATTTACTTTAAATCATAATCAAGGTGAACGAACAATTTATGGATTTCATGTTTTATCTTTGGATCAAAAGATCAAGCTATCTTGAATAATGTAATATTGCATGTGAACAGAACTTCAAAAGGCTTAAACTTTCTTCTAAACATAATGCTTCTTTTTAAATCTTGAAACCCTTACTTTCTTTAATAACACGTATAACAAAATATCAGGCTCAATTCCTATATAGAAATCTTTCATCAGAATCCCAAATTAAAGTAATGAAATTTAAAGCACAATAGCAAATTTTAAAGTTCAAAACATGAATAGATGTAGCCTTTATACATCTTAGCCTTAAAATCACATGATAATGGTATGCTTCAATATATGAGAATTCAAGGGATGAACCCAAATATAAAACAAGAAAATTTAATCTTAAAATCCTGCTTTTGGGGCACTATGATGGAATTTTAACCTTGTTCAAAAACCCACATACCTGTAATTGCATGACTTGTGAAGAAGATTTAAACTTTAAGACTTGAGAGATTACTTGGTGAGAAAACCCTAATCTTATTGTTCTTAAAGATGGGTTGAGAAAAGATGTTGTTAATCGAGTATAGAGGAAAATAATGTCTCTTTGGGGTTATTGGTTGTGGGTTGGGAGATATAGAAGAGGAAAAGACCAAAAACCTCTTTAACTAATCTTTATAGAAATTGATCGTCAGTCATCACAAGTCAACCATACAACCCGTATGATTAGGGTACGAGTTGGACTATGAACTCGTAAGCTTGAAAGTGGCAAAGATAGCACGCACTGGTCAACATACAATTGATAACTTACAACTCGTTACTTGTTCATACGACTTGAACAACCACTCGTATCTTTGACAGAAACCTAGGAAACATATACTGCTGAACTCATGACTTCACTTCATATGACTCATACCATGCTTTGATGATTCCTAGGGTAAACTCGTATCTACAATAGTCTTTAACTACTCCATACTTTCATATGTATGACTTACATATACGTCTCATATATTGTATTTATGACTTAAGGGAATGAGTCGTATGTTGCACAGTGACTTTCAAACACGGGGTATTACAAATTTAGAGCCTTGAGAAAAGTGCCGCCAAATTAGTCTAATAAAATTTTTAATAAAAATGATAATTAATAAAACATAAGGAGCCAAAAAGTAAAAACACTCTATATTCCCTACAAAATATTGCAGGTCATTCACTATGTCCTAATTTTGCTCAAATTATATCTATTTTCCATCATTTTTTCTCACTACGATGCTCAATTTCATTTTATTCCCTAACCTCTCTGTTTTCCATCGCAGCTTCCATAACAACTAAGGTATTATTTCTCTTTCATTGAGTTGTTTATTTGGTTCATGTCCATCCATTATTTTAGTAAGAGAGTTTTTTCGACTGGAGATTATTAGTTGTTTCTAGGACTCTTAGCACATCCATGTAGTTTCTACTTTAAAGGCTATTCTGGTCACCTTAATTAAGATTGCTTTTAAATTTATATTTTTGTTGCATTACAGTGAATTTAGATGTGTTGATTTGACGTTTTCAAATTCCAATAATATGTTTCTTGTGACAGTCCTGCCCATTCTCTATTTTTGTTGGAGAATATATTAGTTGTTGAATTCTTTCAAGTCGAGAATTATTTCAAGCTAAGTATTATTACTTATTGGGTTGGAATTTGCAACTCAAAAGTAAATTTTTTTCTGAAGTGTCTTCAAGTTTTTATTATTATTATGGGTCGTTTAGATCAATGTGAAGTTTGTAGGATTAGGATTAATTTAGTGAAAGTGATAATTTACAATTGTCTTTTTGCTATTTTGTGAAGTGAATTGCATTTAATTTTTATTCGATCAAAATTTGATAAATCTAACCTTTATGTTAGTAAATAAGTAATGGCATATGAAAATATTATGAACAAAAGATGATGTTCATATGAATACAGAACACATCGTCAATTAAATGGTCCTTCCCTTACAGAAAATTTCATTAGAAACATTATGTTTGTATGAATACGATTAATACTAATATTCTTTACTATACTTTTTATTAAAGGGATTGTTGTAATGATGCTTACTTTGCCTAAAAGTGAAGTTACCAACAAGACAGGGATAGAAAATATATAGTACCATATATACATTTGTTGAAGAACCTTGAGCTCTATTTCTGTAAATGAATAGTTATTTCCTTGTCTACTTATAATTTCTATGTGTCTTAATCAGCCTTGTACTAGCGGTTCTTTTTTTGTTACTAGAATACAACAGTTCTGTCAAAAAGGTGAACTCACCTTATACCTTATCTTGAAATAATTGAGGTTGATGCAGTAGTTGTATGTATGTGAGCTGCTTTAGCGATAAGGGAAGTAATTGCTATACCCTTTCTATTTTTCTCTCATAAAAAGATAAAAAAGAACTTTAGGATCTTCTTAGTAAATGGATTTGGAAGGAAATGGTTGATATGTTGCAATTTGCAAGATCATGGCAATATGAGTGGGAACTAGCAGTGGAATAGTTTTAGATCACTATTCTGTGTTTCATGGGGAATCTCTCCTGATTTCAAGTAGTATATATTATTGGGATTAGATATTTGACTGGTGATTTGAGGGAAAATACATTGTCATAATTTAGTTCATTGTGGTTTGAGTTCGATTATCCTAGAAAAGAAGTTGGATTGGAGAGACAATAAGATCCTACAAGTGTAAAAGAGAATTAATGAGTTAGAGTATGAGGTAAAACACCAAATTTGTGAACAATCCAAGCTACATCATTGCGTGAGCCTTGATGCAAATGTATTTTTTTTCCTCTAGTCCTGAATTTGTGTACATGCTCTTTGCTTTGTTGCTTCCCAATTGTCTGACAAAATGCTTACTTGTTTTAACAAATAGATTGGAAAAGGTTAATTCAAAAAGGATCGCAATTAGATGCTTGTTTCTTTTTTTGTACAATAAGTTGGCTGTGAAGAGATATGTTTTTAACTTTTGAATTTTATATTAGTTAGGTGTGGTAGTTTGCCCAAAAATTAGATTTATACAGCCTTTTCTAACCTTTTTGATGGTAACGGGATCACTAAATAATGTGTTGTATTTGTATTAGTTATTGTATCTTGTAACAACGCTACACTCCAAAGCTGTTACAAACTAACTTCTTCATTTGTACTTCTAGAAATTGACCTCTTAACCTCATGTAGAATTATTGTTTTGAGAATGTGTCTATGTATTTTAATATAATTGTTTTATCTTTTATTTTTTCTCAATCTAATATTATATGTATTTTACAAGGTTATGGCACCTAGTAAGCAATGGATGCAACTTATTAATGATAGATCCAATGAAATCTACAAAAATAGAGTGAAAGTTTTTGAATTATGCTTTTTGAAAAATAGAAGAAGAACATGAAATACGAAGTCTATGTACCAAATGTTGTACTACTACTTTAGGAACTCGTAAATAATTGTGACATATTTAAAATTACATGGAATAATTTAGAATTATACTTTCTAATTTCACCATGGGGAACGCTTGGATGAATCGTTATCTGAATCTATATCTGAGGATGAATATGATGATGAAGTGAAAGAATGTGAGAGAGAAGATAAAGTGGAATAATTATTAAGAGATTTTTATCCTAATCTTGATGGTGGACCTACACACACTGATTGTGATGATTTATTTGAGAAGGATTTCGAGCAGCCATTGTACTAAAATTCAAAAGTATTAAAGCTTTTCTCATTGATTAAATTGCTTCACATAAAAAGTATGGGTCATTGGAGTAATGCATCATTTACAATATTATTGAAAATATTGAAAGAGGAGTTGGTGCTTGATGGTGCCAATTTGCCAAACTCGTATTGTGACGCAAAGAAAATAATTCAAGAACTCGAAATTTCTTACAATAAGATAGATATTTGCAATAATGATTACATGTTATACTGGAAGGACGGTAGCTTACTTAATTCTTGCAAATTTTTTGGTGCGTCTAGGTGGAAAATAGATACACATAGCAAGGAAATGAGGAACAAAAAGTGTAAAAAGATAGCAGCAAAAAGTTTATGCTATTTTCCCTTAAATCCAAGAATTCTGAGGTTGTTTATGTCTATAAAGTCATCTACTCTCATGGAATAGCATTAGGATAAAAGAGTTGATGATAGAATAATGAGGCACTTAGTTGATTCAATGGAGTGGAAGTCATTTGATGAAGTTTATCCTGCATTTGTGGTTGAGCCCTGTAATGTTAGACTTGGACTTGCTAGTGATGGATTTCAGCCATTTTGAAATTCAAAAACATCACATAGCATTTGGCCTATGGTTCTTATTCCTTATAATTTACCACGTTAGTTGTGTATAAAATAAGAAAATTTTATTCTGTTAATGCGTATTCCTAGTCCAAATAGTCCAGGAAATGCAATTGATATATATATATATATATATATATATATATATATATATATATATCTTTATCCATTAATAAAGGAATTGAATGAGTTCTAGAAAACTGGTGTTGATACCTATGATGCATCAATTAAACAAAATATTATGTTGCATGCATCTTTGTTATGGACCATCAATAACTCTCCACATATGAAAATTTATCTAGATGTAGTATCAAAGGAAAATTTACATATCTGTTTTGCAACAAAAACACTTTCTCAATTTGGCTGGCTAATAATAAGAAGTAGTGTTTTATGGATCATCGGTGTTACCTTCCTCTTAGTCACAAATGAAGATATGAGAAGCGGGCATTTGATAGTACAGAAGAGAAAAGGTCACCACCAAAAAATAATTCTGGTATTGAGATACTTAATCAAGTACAAGATCTTAAAGGGAAACAATTATCAAGAGATTCAAAGAAAAGGAAAAGGTTATCACATAAAGTTCAAAAGGATAACTGGAACAACAAAAGTATCTTTTTAAACTTCCATATTGGGAGAATCTCGTGTTGCGACATAATTTAGATGTTATGTATATTGAAAAATGTATATTGGAAAAAAAATATAAGAGGATTTTATGGTGACATTCATGAATGTCAAAGGAAAGACCAAGGATACAATCAATACTCTATTAGACTTGCAAGAGATGAACATTAGACCGGAATCGCACCTCATCCAAAAAGGGGAGAAAGTTAAAGTTCCAACTGCATGATACACATTGCCTCCTAAAGATATGCAAAAAAAAATTTATCTTAAAAAATATGAAAGAGCCTGATGGTTTTTCATCTAATATTTCTCAATGTGTGAACTTAAAAGATAAAAAGATATCTGGGTTGAAAAATCATGATTGCCATGTTCTTCTACAATATCTACTTCCTCTTGCACTTTGTGGTATGTTGTTCAAAGAAGTGTGTGAACCACTTATTGAGTTATCTTCTTTTCTAGTGTGCTTGGATCTAAGCATTTGATAATTGATGATTTGAAAAACATTTAAGTACAGATTTTCATAACACTTTGCAAGTTAGTAAAGGTCTTTCCTTCTTTATTTTTTTATGTCTTGGAGTACTTGCCTATTCATTTAGCTATTGAAGCTAAGATTATCAGGCCGATTAATTATAGGTGGATGTATCTTGTGTAAAAATGATTGTATTTTTTGAAATCTCTCATGGGTAATAGGACATGT
>NC_061111.1:74127443-74151244 GCF_002878395.1 Capsicum annuum
ACATGTCTAGAAGATTTTATTACAGAGGGATACATAGCAAATGAGGGTATGACCTTATGTTCAAGGTATTTGCATAGAACTGACATAAATTCAATCAAACTGAATGAAATTATAATAGGGCTTTAAAAGAATCTAATAGAGGTTTATCTGTAGATTCATGTGAGATTGAGGTTGAGGAATTGAAATAAGCACATATATACAGATTAAAGAATTGTGATGAAGTCTTACCTTATCTCAAGTATGGATACCACTCATATAGTCTCATTTTTATTATTTCCTTTAGGGTAATTTCTTTTCTATATGAGATTAATGGTTTACTTTAATTTTGTAGAGAATTTGCACAAACTCATAAGGATACTATAGACACTTGTCTGATGCAGAATGAAACCGATAATTTATTAAATGATTAAAAGATAGGGTAAGTAATACATAAACATCAAATTTAATATTTTCATATTATTTTTAATCATTCTAAAGTATTCAGTGCAATCTTATTAGTAGGTCGCACAATTACATAAAGGAGATGATAGTTGGATCATGAAGATCTGCTTTTACTTTCACGCGATCCTACCAAATGTTTGACACATTGCAATGATTATATTGTTAATGGATATAGATTTCATATAGAAGAATATGATAAAAAGTTAAGAACTCAAATTTATGGTGTTGTTTCAAGATTTTGAAACAAGTAATATATTTTATATATCAAATGAAATTAGGCTACTATTGATATTCTAGGTTGTGAACCAAAGATGTCTTCAACGATCACAAATATGGTAAAGTTTGTGTCATATATTTATATGAATTCAAATGCTAAAGTATAGAATATGATTTATTTGTCCAGGTTCTATATTGAAGGGTAAAGGACAAGAGCTCAAATGCTCCACCATGTCTGCTAATCAAGGAATGAAAATCATTGGTAAGAATTCCATGCTTATTGAGAAAAAGTATATGGAAATAATACTTCATATCCTACATCTACTAATCAAGTTAAGAAATACACCCAAGAATTTGAAACAAGTGAGTTTTTTGTTCAAATATATTGTGTTTTTTCAAATTAACTATGTATTTAATAAACTCTAATGAAATGTTTCTTGGTTTCAGGTTCTATAGGAAAAGTACTAGAACAAAGAACTAGATCTTTGAGCTCCTATTTCTGGATTTTGAAAAAAAAAGGTGAAATCTTTCAACAAGAGCACTCTCTATGCTAACTAACATATCCGAACTCCATCTAAAATCATAAGTTAAAAGATCTAAAATCATAAGAAATAAATAATGGATGCTATAGCGTCTGGTTCCAGCATGTTTTATTTTTCTTTTTGACTAAAGTTGTCAGCTTCCTCTACTAGCACTGTGCAGTGAAAAATGGAGGCAAATTTTGTTGTTTTTCCCTCTTGTATCACAACACACAAAGCACCTGGAAGTTATGTGAAAGTCCTTTGGTCTCTCCCTGGTTCCAACATATCTTATTTTTCTTTTCGGCAAAATTTATCATCTTTCTCTACTGGCACTGTGCAGTGAATAATGAAGGGAAAGTTGGTTGTTTGTCCCTCTTATTTCACAACATACAAATCACTTGGAATATATGTGAAATTTCTTTGGTCTCTCCCTAGTTTCAACTTGTCTTAGTTTTCTTTTCAGCAAAAGTTGTCAGCTTCCTCTACTGGAACTATGCAGTGAATGATGGAGGCAAAGTTGGTTGTTTTCCCCTCTTGTCTCACAACACAGAAAGCACCTGGAAGTTATGTAAAAGTATTTTGGTTTGTTCTTAGTTTCAACGTGTCTTATTTTTCATTCTAGCTAAAGTTGTCAGTTTTCTCTACTGGCACACGTCTGCTATCTCCAGAGAATATGGAATCTACTCTCTAAGTCATCTGAAATCCACCAATCATCTGAATTTGTCTCTGATGACTTTTATAGTAATGGAAGACACATATTTGTAGTCCAAGAACTTGAATCTAAACTATCTGAATTAACTATTTTCTGAAAAAGCTCTCGATAGAGGATTACGCTGTTCAAGCATCAGTTTTTTCCTTGTCTGCTCCAGCTACCCATGAAGATATGTTCAATGACTTTTCTTCTATAAAATTAAAATAAGAATTAAGTGTCATTCATATCGTACACTTGCATATTTTTGATTATTTTCCATGCCTGTTGGGACCATTTCCTCACGTCATTTTGAGTAAGGATTTCATCAAAATGGGAAAACCTTCCAACCAAACACCTACAAAAAAGGTTGCTATTATCGGCTAGCTTTGAAGATATATCTAAAATCTCCTACTTGTTAGTGTCATCACCACTTCCCCCAGACTATTTACTTCGATTTAGTGCTTTTATGAGATTTGTTAAGGCTCTGGGGATTCTTTCATGCAAGTGAGTTTATTTATATCTAGTAATTTCCTTAATCCTATGTATGTTGCATCACTCTCACAACTTGACATTATATTAAGTATAGTAATATATATATATATATGTATGTATATATAGTCAAGTTGTGCAGAATATATAGTATTTGCTACAACAAGTTGATCAAGTTACAACTTAAATACATTTCTGATTATTTTCCACATGTATTCTGCACGATCTATTACAACTTGACAATAATTAGCTTGGGTCAAAGGTTGTATTAGATGACAAATAGTTGTAGATATTGTTTTTGTAGACACCTAATTTTGTCTCCCTCCCTCCCCCACCCCTTCGAAAGCCGAATTTATCATTTTATCCCACCATACCATACATCCTTTTTTAGTTGATAATTTTTCCACAAAATAAAAAAATTCCAAACAAAATCAACAACCCACCCAATAAAAATTAACCACCTCACCTTATCCTAACCACTCACTCTTACGCCCACATACCCCCTACCCCACATTTTTTCAACTCAACAATAATTACTCATATTTTTCTTCAAAAAGGGAGAATACAATACAAAAAACAAACACTCATCCTCAGCATTAGAATAGTAGATCACACACACTCTCACAGAAGGCATATACACACACAAGATTAATGCACTCACATATAATATTCACATAACACACTAACACCCAAACAACTACACACACCCAATCAGGAACCAGAGAAGAACAAAGAAAATATAGATCAAGAGAGATCAGGGAAAGATAAAAGAGAATCAAAAAATGGGGAAAATACAATATATTATAGAGAGGAGAGGGAAAATCAGAGGAAAATAGTAAAAGGTTTTTTTTTCTAACGAAGAGTTCACCGGAATCGCCATCTCCACCGAGACTAAATAGCTTAAAACCCACCCTCGTTGAAGTCTCTCACCAAACCCACAACCAACTCCACCTCTTCCTTTAATTTCTTCATCAACGACCAAGTCACCAAGAAAATCCCAAAATAGACCTAAAAGAGTTCCTTGACATGGCTGTTCTGATGTAAACCAAAATTAAAAAACTAATATCGAGTGGTTAGCTCCGACATTAAGGCTCAATTTTGATTGAGGTTCCATTAATTTATGAGTTCTGATTAATCGCAAGTTGTTTGGAATAAATTCATTGATTGAGGTTCAATTCTTCATCTCTTATCCCTATTTTCATGAATATTTTTAAATAGTGTAATTTTGATTGATTTTGGTTAAGGCAATTTCACTCGTCGTTATTGAATTATTAATATTGTGTTAAAGTATGTTAATCACATAGTTGATTTGGGGTTAATTTGGATTTTAGGGAAAAGGATTGAAAATTTAATAATGGTGAATATAATAGGTTCATATTGATTCATCGGTAGTTGTGGTTTAATTCAAAATAAACAGTAGAAGTTGTTGAACACGAAAGTGCCATGATTAGGCCATCAAATGGATAGGAAAATGATAGGTTGATTAGGCAATTTTAGGAATTGTGAATTAGTGAATGTTTGAAATGTTTGTTGAATGGTTTATTTTAGTGCATTTGGATCAATTGTAATCATTTGGCCGGGGAATGCCCCGAGAAAAGTTTTATTTACTACTGGAGAATGCCCCGTGACACGTTGTACTCAGAATACTAATAGTGATAAAGGACCAAGGCATCGGGTAAAGCATAGTGTAGGATAATTAGAATAGTTTAAGTTTAAATTTTAGCATTTTTGTTTTGGTTTGTAATAAATTAGATTGGACACTTTTTTTGGTTTTGTTTGTTTTCTTGTTGTGTATTTTGTTTGGTTTATATATTTCATAGTGTCATACTAGACGATATACTCTACAGAGCGATCGTGGTTGAACCACGAGATCGAGGGATGCATAACACCTTCCCCTCGGTCAATAGAATTCCTTAACCAAAATCTCTGTTCGTGAATCAATTTTTAGAGTCAAACCATTTTGAAAAGGATTTTCCAAAGGTGACTTGGCACACTCGATTCATTCCAAGTGGCGACTCTAAATTTAAAAATAACAATCCTTTTGAAGAAAATTGTGTTCTTTTGTCATTTAATAATAATATCTTTTGAAACTTAAAATCAATTTTTTGGTAAAAAAGGAGTGTGATATCTCTGGAGACTCTGCTGGGGATTTTCAAAATTTGAGCTTTATTTTGTATTGTTTCGACTTAGTGGTACACTATAGGTGTATAGATGCCTTGTTTATGTTATCATTTGTGTTATTTCTTACCATTGTTGAGTGCTTATGTGCTATGTGTTTACAGTTTTTCTCTTATGTGTTACCGCTTTATATCTGTCATCATTTGCATAAGCCGAGTCATTTCTTTTGCACCAAGTCCCGGAGTAAACATCATGTACACAAAATCTAGTCGATTCACCCTTATTTTAGGAGGGAGAGTCGTCTGACATAAGGAGTAGGTGGAAAGATCTCACAGCTACTATCGATCATATGCTCCCCAAACATCCTTGTTAGTAGACTCCAGCCTAGGTCAACCTTTATGTCATGCTTATCTGCATCATGTTGAGACCTAGTAGAATCTATTTGGTCCTTTATAGGAGAATCACCTTTACAGCATCCCTACATGCTAATTGTTACATCTTTGAGGTTAATAGGGCCATTTGACAGACTGATTTGGGAAAATCATGAGCTAGAATTTAAAAAAATGTGCAGACAAGAAAATATCCAAAAAAAAAAGTGATTCAAGAAAAAAGAGTTTCGTAGTTTTTAGAGTTCTTTATGGCTTTTGTTTTTCACAATAAAAAATATTCAAAAAGATTTTTTTTACCTTTTATACTCATTTTCTCAAAAAAAAACAAAAAAATTGTTCTCTTTAATAAGCATTCATAATTCAGAAATTTCAAAAAGATTTTTTCAATAGGATCTTTTTATAAAAAAGCAATGCAAAAAAAAAAATAATAGAAGTTTTGTACATTTTATATAATGAAAATACCAAAAAGATTTTTCTTTCATAGTTGTTAGTGTCATTTTTATGTTAAAGCGTCAAATTGAAAACTCAAGAAAGATTTTATTGATGTTTTTCATCGTCTGTCTTGGTCGTGTTTTTCAAGTCCTAGTTCAGTCTGTCTGTTATTGTTTAATTATCCAATCTAAATGAACTACACACACCTGATTCTTCTTTCTCGGAAGTGAGATATGTAGGCAGTCCTTCTAGGGTTCGGTGATATTATTTAAAAAATTTAAAAATATTTTTTCACTCTTCATTTAGAGTAGGTGTTTCATACACCTATAAAAGAAAATCATACAAAGATTTTTCATTTAATAGCTTCAAGTTTCATTTTCGTATGACTTTAAAAATTGAAAACCCCCAATAAAAATTCTTTGGTAATCATAGGTTTCATTTTGTATAGGGATTTAAACCTGAAAAATGTATAAAGATTTTTGTCAATTCTTTTGACACTTTGTTACTTCATTTTCTTCTAAAGTTTCAATAACAAGAAAGAGAGTTTTATTGGCCCTTTTATGACCGAACTTCACGAACTACGCACACCTGATCCTCTCTCGAGGGTGAGATACGTAGGTGCCCTTCTTGGGTTCAGTGATTTTTTCAAGAAAATGAGACGAGAGAGAGAGAAAAAGATTTTGAGGAAATATTGAACTCTAATGTATTTGTTATCTCTTGTTCAGTTAGTTTAAGGTGGAAGGTTTATGGCATTTTGGTTGTTCCTCCATATTGCACCAAGTTGGAAAGAAAGTTATGGCCATCAAGGATACCGAGGTTGTTTTCATTAATCAGATAGAGAGTTCAGGGAATGAAAATTTAGGAGCTAATGAAGAGATTCAGAAATTAAGGCAACAAGTGATAGAAATGCATCGAGCTTGTGCTAACGAGTTGCCTGCTCATCCATTTTCCATTGATAATCTAAAATATCTTTCTAACTTTCCTCCAGTGTCATATGCATAATGCCCTATTTTTGTCGACACGTATCAACATGCATCAGGTTTACTTCGGGGCAACACTATCCTAACACTTACCATATTTGTTCCTTAGCTCCTCAATAAAAAACTACCACTTACTTGGATCCACCTGTAATTCTCATTTTTGCAGCTCTACCCCCACATAAAGATCTTACTTCAGAGGGTCATCCAACGGTTGTGCTTTCTCACTCTGCAAGTGAGACTATACTGAATATTTCTAGTGATCAGCATTATGCTCTTAAGCCCACATCTAATTTAACTCTGGTCCTTACGACTACACTCGCCCGCCTGAGTTTTCTCTTAATGTTGAAAATTCTATTAAGACAGAAGAAAAAAAGGAAATGGCCAGAAAATTAAGAAGTTTGGAACTGGCTATGAAGAACTTCCAAGGACTTGGAGGATATAAAAGTATCTCATCTAAAGATCTGTGCATATTTCCAGGTGTTAATCTCTCTCTTGGTTTCAAAATGCCATATCTTGAGAAATATGATGGGCACGGTGACCCAGTGGTACATTTGAGGCATTATTATAACCAACTAAGGGGCGCTGGAGGAAAGAAAGAATTACTCATGGCTTATTTCGGTAAGAGTCTTTCAGGACTAGCTTCGGAATGGTTTGTTGACCAAAACATTGACAAGTGGAATAGTTGGCATGACCTAGCTAATGAATTCGTGCAAAAATTCCAATACAATGTGGAGTTGATTCCTAATGAGAAATACCTAACTAACATGATGAATAATACTGAAAGTTTCAGGGAATATGCGATAAGATGTCGTGAACAAGCTGCTAGGGTGAAACCGCCAATGAAAGAAAGCAGAATAGGGGAGGTATTTATTCAAGAGGATGATGAAATATATTATCAACACGTGTTACCTGCATTAGGAAAGTCATTTATTGAGGTCCTCAAAATGGGATAGATACTAGAGGATGGAATTAAGTCCAATCGCATTGTGAGTTTTGTAATATCGAAAGAAACTACCCAAGTAATTCAAAAGGGTTTAGAAAGTATTGACGTAAGAAGAATGAAGAAGATGCATCTGCTATTGTAGTTCGACAACGGGCACAGAGAAGACCATATTGTCATTACCCTCAGCCTCAAGCCCGAGTTCATTCCCAAGCTCTATATATTCATTCCCAAAACAAATAATATTTTATTCCACAACCTCTATATCTAATATATAACGCACAACCATATGTTCAACCCTCATCTTACCCATAATAGCACACACCAACTCCTCAGAGTTATCCTCCAACTCCACAAACATACCAAAGTCTTTCTAGTCTTGATATTTTATCCAAGCCAAATAATGAAATGAGGCAAAAGTTGAGGGATAGTTTCACACCAATTAGAGAGTCATGCGCTATTTATTCCAGAGATTGGTGTGGTGGGGCATGATTACTCTTCTTCTTAGGTATAATCCTAGCCCGCATTCAAGAAATTTTGATCCTAATATACGATGTGTATATCATTCTTATGTTCAGGGTTATAGTATTAAAGATTGTCGTACGTTAAAAAGAGAAATAGAAAAGATGATTCAAGATCAATTGATCATGGTGTAGAACATTAATAGTGGTGAAATCTCTAGTCATGTTGTTGTGCAAATCAGTAGTTAAGATATCAGGCTCAGTAATTGAAAAGTCACCTCTCTCCTTACTATGAAGGGATATAGTAGTTTGTTTTGTTTTCTTTTCTGTTATCCAAATTATTTCAGGGTTGTATTTTGGTATCTATCTTGATTTGTCCCATTGTCGTTTATGTCCAAACCCTTCTGTCTTTCATTTCTGGTAAATAGAGTGTCCCTTTTACCCTCTGTGTTTAATCTGTGTTGTTTGTTAGTTTTCTTTATGTAACACCCCACATTTTACATGTACTAGTAATGTTCACATAAAATGACATACGACTTGATTTAATTACTACCAAAATTTTTCAAGTGTTCAAGTGTTGGATTGGGGCACTATATGGAAATCTATTTAGAGACTGTGGCCTTAAACGGAGAAAATCATTGACATGCTTATGGAACTTAGGAAGCTAGCAGGTGAGTCACCTGTGTGCTTAGCTTAAAAATTATATATCATGAGGGAGAAGAATTCATTCATAAGTGAACTCACTTGAAGTCTAGACGTTAGTAAAAAAGAAAGGGGAACGAAGACAAGGCTTAACGCCGAAACTTTCCAAGTCTTGTGACAAACGAAGCCCAAGTTACGGAGGCTATTTAAGCCAATGGTTTAACATTATATTGGGCCAAGATGTTCAGCCCAAAATTTTTATATAATAGGCCCAACTACATTCATTCACTACTAACAAGATTGGGCCCAAACAAAGTGCAAGAAAGATTAAGGAAATGGGCCACTAAAGCCCATTGATTTAGAGATCCAAAAGGCCCAAGTGAAAGGGGAAAATTAGTCATTGACCAATTTGAGTTAATCAGCTGCAAATATAAGGAGAAAGTCGGTCTAAAGTCTCCTTAAAAAGGGACCAAAACCGAGCTCCCTAGGTTAATCAATAAAAGACCAAAAAAAATTTCAGTTGTTCTCTCTAAGTTTCTCTTGGCACTTCTTCACCTTGGAAGGCAACCAAAGGCTACTTTTTGAGTTCTTGAATTAGACCTAAACCTTGGGAGTTAAGGTATGTAAAAATAACCATATATTTGATATGAATTTTCCATGGAAAACAAGATAAGTTGGCTGGTTCACTGTGCAGGAATTTCTGGACAGCTTGTGTCCTGAAAGTTGTTGTTTGATTTTCTTGGATTTGGAACGATTCTTACCCTGATTTTTGACTTTAATATGATATAAAGTTGAGGTTATTAACATGTTATAGTGTGTATATGGTTGCCAAGGTTGCTGGACTGTTTTGCTAGTTCTTTGGAAACAAGTATCCTTATATGATCTTATGTGCTTCCAAAATGATATTGGACTGTTTTGTTGAGGGGGCTGTTGTTTCACGTTTCCCCCTACGTTTTGAGCTATTTTGTGACTATGTTAAGATTTATTTGATGTATATATATGTTGGGAGCATCTGGTTCAAAGTTGGGACAAGTATGAATTGTTAACGATGACATGTAGGGAGACGACGAGATGTTGTGCTTCTTAGTTGAGCGTTTAGTAAAATGGTTATGTGTTGTAGGTATGGACTGTTTCCAGCATGTTATAGAGCTAATATAGGCTGTATACATCATGTATATGATAATGTATGCTGGTTGAATACAGTTAGAATTGAGAAAGTCGGAATAACACCATTGAGTTGATGGTTATACGTTTGTTGCCAAAGTGTTGTGTCTTGTGAGATTGGGCTGTCCAGATGCATTGATTAGCTGTTAATACTAGCTTTAAAACATGATATTATAGATAAATAGTTGGAATAAAAGAAGTCATTTCGACGTAAAAACAAGTTGATATGTCGAGGTATGTAAGGCTATTCGATCTCTTATTATTTGGCATGGAATCCAAAGTCTTCATTGGCACATAGAGATCTTTACAAACTTCGACATAACCACTCCACTCTTTAACATGTACTTGTGTGTCCAGATTCGAGCATTGTCACTGCTGCATACATACATTGGGTACCATGACATATGAGTCTTCTTTTTAGCTAAATAAAGTTCATACGTTGTTTATGTCCTACATGTTTCACTAATTGTACAACCCACTCTTTTCATTATGATATGATGTTACATGGACACATACTTGTCATTTGTCATGCTTATAGTCTTATAGCTCAAATGTTACGACCACCAAAGATTCATCTCAAAAGTAATAAGAAGATTTATGTCTACAGTTGCTTCTGATGGGTGGTATCCCAGAGGTGAAAGAATCACCTAGCATGGGTCAATCCCAGTATTACAGGGGGTATCCCAGGGGTGAAAGGAAATCCTAGCATGGGTCGATCCTGATATAGATTTACCACTGATCAGCTGGTCATCTGTATTACATGCTGTGCACAGATTATACAAGTAATAAGAGTAAAGTAACATAATTGTTATAAGATACATGACTCCACAATATTCATAAAGGTGGTCTTTTACCCTACAGCAGTACATGGTTTCATTTGAATGTTTTTTTTATCTCATATATAGTACATGTTGCCTTACATATTCAGTACATTATTTCGTACTGACGTCCCTCTTGGGGGACCTGCATTCCATGCTGCAGGTACAGAAAATAATAAACCTCCCTAGTAAGAGTACAGGATATCAACCGCAGTCACTGAGCTCCAGGTTGCTTTGGGGCTTTGAGTCTTATCATATCTTTTTGCATTGTATAGTATCTTATCATGAGGCGGGGCCTGTCCCGACCCTTATAAGATAATGTTTCTTGTCTAGAGGCCTTGTAGACTACGTTAAGTATAGTATGGTCATGTATCGTATCGTAGACATTGTGGCTCCAACGGCCTACTCATACAATATCTTTTGACTTGCTAGTCCTATTTATCTTTTGAGGGCATGTTTGGTATGAAAGGAACTTATAATGTTCATAGGTAATATATTGCTACAGGTTGGTTCTCCCGAGCCTTACCGGCAACGGGTGCCAGTCCGCCTTAATAGGATTTGGGGCGTGACACTTTACATAGTACATTTAATGTTGGTTCTAATGATATGACATATTGGCGGAATTTTCATCTAGATCTTAAAATTCAGTTTAAGCATAAATTTTGAATCAAAGTGTTACATTTAGAAAAAAAGCATCAGATAAAATAGGTAGAGTTTTAAGATATTTGGTGACCGCGTTAAAGCATTCTTTTAAAATTAAGGCAATCATGTCGAGAATTCAAAAATAACTTGGTCATCACTTGAAAAACATATCTCAATTAGGTTAAATAGTGGATGCACGATCCTAAATCAAGAGATGCAAAGAAAATTAGCTCCACAAAATCATGAGTCATTCGATGTGAGGGATGTACAACAAAGATGGAGTTATATGCTGGAAAAGTGCAGAAGAAGTAGTGACGCACATGCCCAGTTAAAGTTAATACTGTAAAATATCACACATGATCTTTATCTCCCACTTTCATTATGCCTGTTATGTACTTGCATTTTTAAGGATTGATATAATGAAGGCATTCCATTCTACTATCTAAATATTGTGTCATCCTTTGTTTACCCCATTTCATCTTTAGTTCTATTTTTTTATACCCCTCTTTTGAAATCACGATAGAATCAGAAAAGTTCAAGTAAAAGTGTTGAGTAAAAATAGAGTCAAAAAAAAGGAAAAAAATATGTCCAAAAAGAAAGAAAAGAGAAGAGTGTCAAGAAAAATAGAGTCAGAAAAAATTCCAAAGAGAAAAGAGACAGTAAAAGAGAAAAAAAAAAGTCAAAATCAAGCAAAAGAATAAGTTGTCAGAACTACGTTTGACCTGATTCTCCTCTCTCGAGAGTGAGATATGTAGTCTGCCCTACTCTGGGCTCAGTCCAACCAAATAAACAATTTAGAATTATCCAGTCAAAAAAACTAGGGCATGAGTTAATCTTCGTTGTTTGAGTCGATTCCAAAAGTTGAAGTCACACCCCACTTCAAGTGTTGTTTGGGTCTCATTCCATCCTTTCCTTATAACCTTATCCAAAATCCTAGTTACAACTAAAGAAAGATCTTTGGATCAATCTTTGAGAATGTTACGGCTAAGCATGGAATGGATATGATACATTTGGGTACTACTTGTCTTCCTCAGCATAAGGAATTAAGAGACAAATAAAAATAAGAGAGTCTTACTGGTGAAAACCCTTAAGAGCACCGTAAGGCGATGATAAGTTGAGAAAAATAAAAATGAGAGAGTCTTATTGGTGAAAACCCTCATAGGCACCATAAGGCGATGGTGAGCTGAGAGAAAAAATGAAAGAGAATTATTGGCAAAAACCCTTCAAGGCATCACTAGCAGAATGAGGTCTCTGAATGAAATTGGCCCAAAAGAGTAACTCAATTTGAAGGTCATTAACTCAATAACAATTGGTGAAAGTTTGGATGAAAAGATCGGGCATCTTAATCCAAAATGCATGTCATAATCATTAGAGTTGACTGGCATTTTTAGATAAATTTTTCTTTTCTCTATTTTAATAGGGATATTTATTGTCTGTTCTGTCTTCTTTATATATTTTTTTCTTGAGTCTGTTATTCAAATGGAAAGTTATTTTTCTTATGTCTTTGAGTCAAATCAATGTCAAAGTAAGTGAGAAAAGATTTCAAAACTTGCTACCAACTTCTTCAATTGCACAAAGAAATAAAAAAAGGTCATCACATGAAAGAAACATGATTTTAAGTTGACACAAGGCATGCAGAAAGTTTTGTCAATAGGCAAATTTTGAGATTCATAGAAATACCAAGATTCAAGGGGTTTATCTGAGAAATATAGCAAAATAGAGATGTTGTGTTTGTTTTAAAGTTAGTCTTAATAATCTAAATTTGGATCAATGGTGCAACAAGACAGTGATATGGCATTAGTCAGAAGAAAGATTAGTGGTAAAAAAAGCAAGAGCGATCGCCGCGAAAGCTAAAGCCACAAACCAAACACCATATTTTTAAACTCATAAGTTTTCTTTGTATGAAATAGGAACACATGTTACCTTCAAATCAATGATTTCAAATCCTAGACATCAAAGGCCGTAATTTCTCACTTTTACAAATGCAAGAGGCAATGTTGCTGCACAAGTTTGGTAATCAAAACCATGGTAAAAATCATAATTCAATATCTCTAGGAGACATACTTCATTGTACAGGTAATTCAGGTTTATTTATTAGGTAATGCACTTTCTAAGTTGAACTCTCACTCCTAGAAGTCACACTTTCTAATTGATTCCTTTCATCTAATCTTTAGGAGACACATTTCCTTTCCTGGGTAATTTAAGTGGCATTTGTAAGGAGACACATTTCCTTGGTTGGGTAATTCAAGCGACATTTGTAAGGAGACATATTTCGTTGTCTGAGTAATTTAAGTGAAATTTGTAAGGAGATGCATTTCTTTGTCTGGATAATTTAAGTGGCATATGTAAGGAGACGCATTTCTTTGTTTGGGTAATTCAAGCGGCATTTGTAAGGAGACATATTTCCTTGTTTGGATAATATAAGTGGCATTTATAAGGAGACACATTTCCTTGTTTGGATAATTCAAGCGACATTTATAAGGAGAAGTATTTCCTTGTCTAGGTAATCTAAGTGGCATTGGTAAGGAGACATATTTCATTGTTTGGGTAATTCAAGCGGCATTTGTAAGGATACGCATTTCCTTGTCTGGGTAATTCAAGTGGCATTTGTTAGAAGACACACTTCCTTGTTGGTATTCAAGTTTTGCTTGTTAGGTGATTCACTTCCTAATTTAAGCCTTGACTCCTAGAAAATGCACTTTCTAGTTGAGTTCATTCCACTTCACCATTAGGAGACACACTTCCTTATTGGTATTCAAGTTTCGCTTGTTAGGTGGTTCTCTTCATAACTTAAGCCTTGACTCCTAGAAAATGTACTTTCTAGTCGAGTCATTCTACTTGACCCTTAGAAGACACACTTCCTTGTTTGGGTATTCAAGTTTTGCTTGTTAGAAGACACGCTTCCTAACTTAAGCCTTTACTCATAGAAAATGTACTTTCTAGTTGAGTAGTTAACCCTTAGGAGATGCACTTTCTTGTCAGGGTAGTTCAATTTTTGGCTTGCTAGGTGACATACTTCCTAACTTAAGCTTTTACTCCTAGAAGATGAACTTTCTGGTTGAGTCCTTCCATGCAACCCCTAGGAGATACATCTCCTTATCTGAGTAATTCATGATTCATTTATTAGGTGATGTACTTTCTAAATTGAACCTTCACTCCTACAAGCCATATTTTTTAGTTGAGTCATTTCACTTAACCCTTATGAGACGCACTTCTTTGTCAGGGTATTTTAATTTTCATTTGTTGGGTGGCACACTTCCTAACTTAAACCTTTATCTTTAGAAGACGCACTTTCTAGTTAGAGTTCCTCATTATAATTTTTAGGAGATGCACTTCCTAGTCTTGGTCATTTAATTTTATCCTCAGGAGATGCATTTATTGACCAGAGTCTTGATTCACCTTTGTATTACGCATTTTTGGATGTAATTATGATTGGGTTGGATGCCCACAAAAGTTTTCTGATGATAAATTGGGAAAATAAAAAATTCAATTCATGTTATTAGAAACATCATTTTAGCACCATCTTGAAAAATGAGACTTTATTTTTGAAAAGTGAGATCTTTGTTTATCTTAACCTTTGTTTGGGATAATTTTCTTTCTAGTTTTGATGTGATTTCAAGAGCCCGCCTAGAGAACAGGGTGATAAAATTAAAAATCAACATATTGAAGACATAGCAATTCAGGAGCCCGTATGCAGAACAGGGTGAAGAAATGCAAAACCAAGCAGCGAGGTGAAGAAATTGTAAGTCAGGAGCCCGCCTGGAGAATAGGGTGAGAATTTTCAAATTCAAGTTCAAAGTTCAGAAGTCCCACATGAAAAAACATGGTCAATGTTCAATTTCTTCTCCAACACCAAATGTTGTATGGAGAAAGATTCTATTCTCAAGTTCAACCCAAAGAAGATCAGATCTTTTGTCACTTTTGAAAACATCGGAGACCCAAGTCAAGAATTAAGAGATACTGCATAGATAGGAGGACTTTTATAATTTCATTTTTTTTTAACTTGTAATTTTTTATTTTGATGTAATGACAGAGCCGCGGACCGGAACCTCGATAGGACCTCACTTGATCTCTAACTCGGTATAGTCCCTCTCCTTCCAACCCTTTGAGATACCTATTATTTGATTCTCTCATAACTTGGGTAGGTAGGATGTCCTAAATCAAGACTTGGTGGTACTCTGCCCTTCTTTGTCTCCTTTTTGAATAATGGTCGGATCAAAATTTTTTCTTGTTATCTACTTCATTGTCTACAAACACTTTGTGTTTACATCCAAAGAGGGGCATGATGTAAACACCTAATTTTGTCCCGCTCGAAAGCCGAATTTACCAATTTACCCCACCTTACCATACACTCTCTTTTAATTGATAATTTTTCTACAAAATAACAAAATTCCTAACGAATTAACAATCCACCCAATCAAAATTAATCACCTCATCTTATCCTAACCACTCACACTCCTACCCCCACATACCCCCTACCCCAAGTTTTTTCCACTCAACAATAGTCAGTCATATTTTTCTTCAAAAAGGGACACTCATCCTCACCATTAGAATAGCAGATCACATACACTCTAATAGACGACATATATACACACAAGATTCACACACTCTCACATAATATTCACACAACACACTAATACCCACACAGCTATACACACCCAATTGTGAATCAGAGAAGAACAAAAAGAAAATAGATCGAGAGAGATTGAGAAAAGAGAGGAGAGAATAGAAAAAAGGGAAAAACACAATGAATTAGAGAGATAAGAGGGAAAACGAGAAGGAAACAATAAAAAAAATTCCGATAAAGTTCGCCAGAATCGTATTCTGTACCGACGACTAAACGGCTTAAAAACCACCCTCATTGAAGCCTCTCACCAGACCCGACAACCAGTTCCACCTCTCTTTTTGATTTTTTCATCAACGACCGAGTCACCAGAAAATGTTCCAAAACCGACTTAAAACAGTTTCATGGTGCAGTTGTTCCGGTGAAAACCACAATCGAAAAACTAATATCGAGTGGTTAGCTCCGACGTCGAGGCTCAATTTTGATCGAGGTTCCATTGATTCGTGAGTTCCAATTAATCGTAAGTTATTTGGAATAAAGTTATCTATTGAGGTTCAATTCTTCATCTCTTATCACTATTTTTTGTGAATATTTTTGAAAGGTGTAATTTTGGTTAAGGCAATTTCACTCGTCGTTATTGAATTGTTAATTCTGTGTTGAAGTATGATAATCACGTAGTTGATTTGGGGCTAAGTTAGATTTTGGGGAAAAGGATTGAAAATTGAATAATGGTGAATATAATAGGTTTATATTGATTCATCGGTAGTTGTGGTTTAATTTGAAATAAACATTAGAAGTTGTTGAACACAATACTGTCATGATTAGGCCGTCAAATGGGTAGGCAAACGATAGGTTTATTAGGAAAATTTAGGAATTTTGAATTAGTGAATATTTGAAATGTTTGTTGAATGGTTTATTTTATCGCATTTGGATCAATTGTAATCATTTATTCGGAGAATGCCCCGAAGAAATTTATATTTATTACCGGGGAATGCCCCGCGATACTTTGTACTCAGAAGACCAATCGTGACCAAGGCCCGAGGCATCGGGTAAAGCATAGTGTAGGATAGTTAGAATAGTTTAAGTTTTAATTTCAGCATTTTTATTTCGGTTTATAATAAATTGGACTGGACACTATTTTTTGGTTTTGTTTGTTTGATTGTTTGTTTTCTTGTTGTGTGTTTTGTTTCGTTTATACATTTGGTAGTGTCATACTAGCCGATATACTCTAAAAAGCGACCATGGTTGAACCACGGGATCGAGGAATGCCTAACACCTTCGCTTCGGTCAACAAAATTCCTTAATCGAAATCTCTGTCCATGGATCTGTTTTTAGAGTCAAACCATTTTGAAAAGGATTTTCCAAAGGTTACTTGGCACACCCGATTCATGCCAAGTGGCGACTCTGAATTTAAAAATAACAATCCTTTTCGAAGCAAATTGTGTCTTTTGTCACTTAATAATAAAACCTTTTGAAACTTAAAAATAATTTTTTTTTTGTAAAAAAAGGGTGTGACAATTTTCACCTCTAAACTTTCTTCGGTTTTACTTGGAAATTTTTGTGGAGAATAATTTGTGAATTTTTTCGTGAAAATTCACACGTAAAATTTATTTTTTTATGAAATTTAATCAAATAATTCATGCAAAATTTTGATAGTTAATCGCAAATAAATCCGCAAAGAACTTACCTACAGATTTATTTCCACAACTAAATTACCTAGCGATTTTAAATCCGCAGAAAATAATTACCTACGACGATTTTTCCTTTGGATTATAATTAGCAAAAAAATTCGCAAATAATCAAATTATTTGAAGGTTTTACCATATTATCCCTATAAAAATTCCTATCCGTACTTTTCTGTAGTGTCTCTGAATTGGTTCGATCAGGTACTATGTCTTGAGGTGCCACCACTATTTAGGAACTCTCCTTTATTTTTTTTTCCAATGAATCTTTATAACCTTTGTTTGAGCAATGTCATATCCTTAATTATCACCAAGATCTTCACATTCTTAGCTTTGAGGACTAGATTCACTTATCTTCTTGGGGCAGCATTCTTAGCTCTGGGACTTTATTATCTGATTAATTTTCAAGCTACCATGAGTTCTTCCATGGTCACTTTATTCAGGTCTTTTTCCTCTATGATTCTATTGACCTAATATTCGCAAGAGTCAAACAAGATATCAAGAAGTTTCTCGATTCTTTTACTTAAAGAAATCATGGCTTCTCTAAAAAAAAAAAAGGTTCTATTCGTTGGTGACATTAGTGAATCTATTAAATTGAAATTAAAATTTATCGGTAACTGACAACGACTAAAATATTTGCACTATTGTTTATCTAATATAATTTGATATCGTCAACAAAATCTCTTTTTTACTTAGTCTTTCCTATGAATATCGAAGCTCCCCTACCCCGCCCAGTAGTACTTAGTCTTTTTCCTATAAATGTCGAAGCTCCCCTCCCCCGCCCAGTAGTATTGCTGAATCTCCTTTTCTTTTTCTAGTTCTTCATCTGGATCCTTGAAGTACGTATTGAAGAAAGATCACATTTTGTTTATATTGTTTATTTATTTAAAAATGGTTGCACGTGGAAGCACGGGTGATTTTTTAACACTAGTTATTGACATATCTATGTTAAAGATATTGATGTCCCCTCTATGTTTAAATCATAGATCTGCCTCCGAAGATAGGATAGAGCGCGGTAAAGTTTTCCCAATCAATTTTTGGCACATTTACTTGCGGATAATTAAATGCCTTTTTTTGGAAAAGTAAAATTTCCACAACATATCAGAAATATAATGAAGTAAAAACTGGGGAACAGTATATACCCGATAAAGTAAATCGACAAGGGAAAAAAAGCATGTAGTTAACTCCACACCTTATGGTAAGTAATACAATCTGGTTAAGCTGTCAGCCAAAAGTTTATAATGCACATAGTTTTGGGGTGATAATATATTAAAACTATTTTATTTTCTTCATCTAAATAGAGAAGAAAACTGACCCTCCTCCAAATAGAGAGGAAAAATACAATTCCAAAGGAAGAGAAAAAGAACTAATCTTTGTTGATGACAGAGATAATTAACAAGCACTAGCCAAAGAGCAATCAATAAGATGAGCAAGGAAGGGAAAGGAAAGAGGATGGAGTAACAATAGTTTAACAATAATACCATGACAAAAAAAAATGAAATAATTAAGTACTCTTTTGTGACTATTAGAAATTCTCGTCGCCGACTTCCTCGAGATAGAGTTCGTTTTGCAGTCAGAACCCTATTTCTCTTTCATGTTTTCCTCCCTTTCTCATTAAGATTGGAAATCCTGTAATTTACATACTCATACCATCGAGTCCTTGAATATCCGAAATCATGTAAAAAGAAGTGTTTTGAATCATTGCTATTTTACTCAAACCTGTTCTAAAAATGTGAGGTAATTCTGGCAGTTAATTTTGAGGAGCACTTCTTCTAGCATAATGTAGAACCATGATATGATTAGTAGCTTCTGAAGGAAGCGAATTGAGGATATTGTCAGCTGCATTAATAGTACTCCATATATGATCTCTTACATGTTGCAACGTCAAGAAGGGCTGGAGCTGTTGGCCTCTACATGTTATCTCTATCTGGAGTTACAAAAGTCAAATTTTCATTCCATGCAAAAGCCATCACCACCATCAATTTTTTGCATGCACCAAACACCACCATGAAACTCGATTAGCTAGATTAAACAACCTTAAATTATACACGTGTAAAACAAAAGACGTAAATAAATTAAAGACATAAATTGATTAATTCTTTGCAGTAGTTCAATCAAACAATAGTAATTATGATCTAAGTTGCATGGACTCTTCAGTTTTGATGCTCCATCAATGTCGAATTCTCCAAAATTCCATTGCTTTTGAAGAATCCAACATCCACCCATTAACTTTTTTGAAGTGTCTGAGCAACATAGATTATGATTCATGATTAGAGTTTATGATTCATGATTAGATTATACACGTGTGTAATTACGTATTTTGGAGAGATAGCTTGGCACAGAAACTTTTTGCTATATTTTTGGTGATTATATGAAATCCTTGTGAAGTACTCATACCCAGTGATGGGACCCGAATATAAAGAAGTAAATACACAACTCATTTGTTGTAGAAACTTTAAAGCAACTGAAAGATTTATTTTTGTTTCTTATTCTCCGTGGGTAGTGTCAGTTTTGGAGTTTTAACTAATTTCAATTTATGTCACGTAAAAATTATCTAAAAACGGAAGCACTTCTTACCCTAATTTTTCCATTATCAAGACCCAATCGAAACTCAAACTTTTGATAAGATGACAGAATCGTATTCATCGATCGATGGTAAAACAAATGAAAGATCATTGTAACACAGAGTATAAATGCTTATTTTAGTCATGAGATAACATGACAATCCACTTGACACGATGGACAACTTAAATATGAAAGCAACTTGCGAAATGCTTGGCTGCAAAAAGGTGAATATAAGAGTTTTTGCTAAAATTTTGGATGCACTTAAACGCTCGTTATTAAAATTAATTGACAGTTTGAAAACTAAATCAAATAGTTAATATATTATAGAATATATTAAATTACACAAATATTTTTTTTATATTACTAATGTATACACGTGTGAAATCAACATGCAACTTATTTATAAAGCAAGTGAGAACATACCAAATGGGTCGGATAACCCACCTATCCCATGGTTGAAAACTACTACCAACTTTAATCATATTAGAGGTCCACTTAGACTTTGATCCTAATCAAGAATGATTATACCCTAGACTTCTTCAAATAAATAAATATAAATATGTACTCCCTGATTATGATGTAAAGATTTCCCATATCTTATTAATTCATAGAAAAGAAAAAGTAATCCTTAGAATTGAAAGATAAATATTTGAGGCAACAAAGTACGGCAAGGAATCGGCGTTATCTCTATTCTTTTCCATACTTTATTTATAGTTATATCAACATAAAAATATTTTCTAGTTTGTCCAAAAAATGATAGTATTTATTTTCCAGTTTGTCCAAGAAAATGATACCCTTTTATGTTAGTGCCCTTTGTCCCCAATTATGTGTGTATCTAATTGGCATATAATTTAAGAAATTAAAGAAGATTTTAAAATTTGTGATCTTAAATAAAATATAAATATTTATGTGGATATAAATAATCTTATTAAACATATTTGGGAATTATAAATCTAAATCATTAGTCCTAAATCTAAGAAAAGGTATTCTTCTTTGGACTGATTATAAATAAAAGAATCACATAAATTGGAATGAAAAAAGTAATAATTTATTTTTAAAATACTCAGTCTAATCTTAATAAAATAATTTATAATTAAATAAATATTTCTGACTTATTTAGGCAAGATTTTTTTAAAAAAAAAATAATTTTTAAATTTAGTGGTCAATCAAATATCATCATAAAAATTGTAGGGGTACCTAATTCTACCTACAAATGGGAAAAAAAAAAAAAAATAGAGAGAAACTCTACATGACTTGTAGTCTTGTACATATCACTTTATTTTATTGTCCTAAATTCATGCACGTCTTATTCACGTTGCTTTTCTCTCTCAATTCTTATAATGAGAATAAAATTAGAATTATTTTCTTTTTTTAAAAAAAAAGGAAAAAACATAAAATGTGATAGGAAGGTCAATATTCCTTCATGAATCATGATGTAACCTTCTCCAACTTTTAAATTAAAGAATAATAATAGGACCTGATGTCAATTTTCATTATTTTTAAGATCATTTTATCCATCCTAATTAGGCGGAAGTAAATATTTATTAATTGGTATTCTTATTACTTGCCTTAATCTGTCGGCTATTAATATAATTATTTATTACTATTATTTAATAACTAGTCTCTTCTAATTTTGTCTCTTTTGAACCATTCGTAATGATTCTGCTATACACTATTAGCTCATGCATTGCTTTCTTCCGACGTGTTCTTTCTTTTATTTCAGTACCTTTTTCTCACGGGCAAAGTACTGCTTTTTGGAGAACTCAATAATTTTTTCTTCGTACGTATTTGTATGTTAAAATTTTCGCTAAATTTTATAAATATTTGATTCTAAATGTATCAAATTATCACTATGAATTAATTTAAATTGTTATAAAATTCATAACTTTTTTTGTATTTTTTAATCCCTCTATGGGAAGTCTCGTTTCTTTTGCTTTCTTGATTATGTGAATTCAGAATCTTTAAGTTAAAAATAAAGAATGGTTATTATCTGAATAAAGGATGCTTATCATTCAAGTAACTTTCTCTTGACTATAACGTATAAACTTCAAATTCTGAATTCATACTAATATATTTTTAGGGTTTTTTTAATGGACAAAAGTCTCTTTTTTGATTCTATCAAAGTGCAGCACTTAGAGGAAAAAGAGAGGAAGAAAAGAAAGGGATTAAATATTAATTATCCAAGAGAAAATAAGAGGGTGTTGGGTGGGTCCTACAATCTGTCATGGAAGAGTTGAGTTGAAATGAACGAAAGCATGACGAAAATCATAGTCATATTATAGACATGATGATAATTGATAAGGACAAATTAAGGCCATGCAAATTTAGTGTGTTAGGGCTCAACGTGACGTGCCCATGATGTGCAGACTCGATTCTTCTTCTTATGGGCTATGTGCTTAAGGACTTATTTAGTATCAGAGGTAAGGAATAATTAATGTAGGGATTATTTTAGAATGATTTTATCATATATTTGGTCGAAATAAAATTAAGAATGCTTATTTTGATATTATTTAATTTAATTTTGTAATGTTATTTTTATTTCATATTAAAATTGGAATAATAATTTCGAAACAACTAATTAATCATAGCATAATTTGTTCCTAACAAAACGAACCCTAAAATATATATTGTCTTTTGTGATTGATGTTGAGATTTGAATTCGGGATTTTTATCTGATCTAATAATCATATTAAAGTGTTTGATCATCTGACCTAAAAGCTTAAAATATCAAAGAGAATAAACTTTAAGTTCTTATGGATTATTTGGTTGCTAGTTAAGATGTGATTTATTCATGTATTAGATTCTACGTAACATATATCATGTTTGGTAGAAATTTTTGGCTATGTATAAATGTTATACACCAAATTTGATGCTTGGTTTCTATTCTAAAATCTCAAATAACTGGTATGTATAAAATTATGAGAGGGTCTATATCTTATTTGTGTATGATAGAAGATGAATTAACTAACACATAAATAATTAAATTTACATAACTAACCACCACATAACTGATACATACATAACACTAACTAGCAACCAAATGAATCCTTAGTTATGTTATGCCTCATCAATATGATATGAGGCCGGTATTAATATTTTCATGGGTGAAGTGGGCATAAATTGCCACAAGAAGTTATTCTGATATTTCATTTGAATCTAATTCATTAATTAACTCGTAATATACTATATTTGTATATCACATGTTTATTCTATCTAAAAAGTTTAACAACAACAATATATTCATTATATTTTCACAGAAGTGAAATATATATCAACATCCAAAACCGCCCAAACATGATACATACAAGTTGAGCATGTTCGCTCTCTTTTTTCCCTTGTTAAAAGCCAATGCACTATTCCTCATTTGGCTCAACGAATATCATTATAAAGCGCAAATTAGACAGTAAAAGGGTGAAAAAAATAGTAAAGCTTATTTGGAAATTTGTCTTTCTATTTGAAAAATCTAAAATCCTTCAATTCCTTCATGTTTAGACTTAAATATAAATAGAAAAGAGTATAAGTTATTGTAGGTGTATTTCATGATATGTTCATATCAATCTGATAAAAATATATAAGTAATACTGTATTGTCTAATAAATTAAACATTTAGATGAGAAGAGTGCATCCAAATGTCATTGGATTTGATCTCATCATCACCCTTAATCAATAAGAATTTCAATGTGTTTGACTCATGAGAAAAAGAATCATGATAGCACATGAGAAGACATGTTCATAATATAATTAAGTAATATGCTCTCGAGAAAAGACATCTTTTTCCCTAAATTTGTCCTCCCAACTAACATTAGCACTTAAATTTAACTTTTATTTATTTACCTCCTTAACATTTTTAAAATGTATTTATTTCACCCCTCAAAACTGAATATCACTCTCACAATGAAGAGTGGGTTACACATGCGCCATGTCAGTGTCAAATCAGTGTCACATTAGTTCCAGATCATTACCACGTAAGAAATTAAGATTTTTTTAAAAAAAATAATATCACACACATACTATTTTTATGTATTTTTGTTTTAAAAAGCAAAAAA
>NC_061111.1:74154244-74165307 GCF_002878395.1 Capsicum annuum
TTCTCCCCTTCCAGCCCCCCCGCCCCCCTCCCTTCCAGCCCCCCACCCTCCACCCTCTTCTTTCTTATTCAAACACAAAAATACTTTCATCAAGTTAAAATTAATGTTTTCAAGTTGTCTTATGAACAAAAAAAATCAAAAGAAAGCTCATTGATGATAACTAATTCAAAGACAAAATCATCAATTTAATTTAATTTTTATCTAAATTTTGAGGGAGTTGGATTGAAGGTTGAGATGGTGTTCAATGAAGAAAATTTTTTAATAGTGTTTTCAAGTTTGTTCTTGGGTGGTGTTAATGGAGGAAAGTGAAAAAATTAAAGGAAAATATTGTTCTTGGGTGGTGTTGTTAATGGAGGAAAGTGAAAAAAAATTGAGGTTGTTAATGGAGGAAGTTGAGCGTTGTTGTTGATGATGATTTGAAGAAGAAAGAAGAAAGAAGTGTTCATTTAAAAAAAAAAAAATATTATATTTTAAATATAATATTACTGAAATTAATTTTTTTAACAAATAAACGTGCCCTTTTTTAAAAAAAATGTCACGTCAACATTAGGGGTGAAACAAATACACTTTAAAGATGTTAAGGGGGTAAATAAACGAAAGTTAAGTTTAAGTGCTAAAGTGAGTTGTAGGACAAGTTCAGGGGAGAAAAGAAGTCTTTTTTTATGCTCTCTATCAGTTTAAACTTTTAGATGAAATAGTAACACACTTAAGTATCATTAATATGGTGTACAAGAATAATATATTGAATAGGGTGTACTAGTACTCCTTCTTGTTAATACTTAAGTTTACTATATGTGAATAACACCATATAGGATGTATAGTTATCGCCTTATAGGAGACAATTTTGCAAGCCAAACTAAAATTAACAGTACTAGTCTTATCATTCTACCTAATATAAACGTTACCCATTAAAGATTCTAGAAACGTAGATGTAACTGATAACTATAATTAGGGCATGCAGGTTGAGGGGAAAAGAGAAAAATTATGCAGATTAAGGAATTATGAGAGAGAAAATATTATGGTATGATCAACTGTCATTGATTTCATATTCCCTACCACTTGAAAACTTTAATCATTGGTCACTTAGTTGCCATGACGTGTTAGAGGGTTGGGTTTTTTGAAGTTTGAGTAACATAATAAGACATGATAACCAAAAACTCAAGTCAACTTGGGTAGGGCATACAAAGAAAGGCCAAATAATAACACTAAAGACGGCAATGATAATGTAAGTACCCATTCGTGAATATTACGAAGCAACATTATTATGCAAACATTCTACAAAGCACGCCACATATACTAATTTGAATGCTTACACAATAAATATATGCAGCGAGTATAACACGTAGAATTAGAAATAGCTCGTTTCTTATTATTTAATGTTAGGTCAATACCTTAGATTAAAAAATATTTTTGGTGAGTTTATCATTTTAGATAGAGATTGTTGCTCATGAATATAGGTGCTTTATTTGCGTTAAAGAAAGGTATGTTTGTGAGTTTAAATTATATAGTACACAATTTAATATCATCAAACAACTTTAACTTGTTTTAGCAGGTAACATGTCTCATTTTCAAGATTACAAGTCTCTTATCTCACGTTTTGAGAAGAATATGTTTAAATGTCCAAAAAAAAGAAGTGGTGTATAGGTCATATCATTCGAGTGACTTGACAATGTAGATAATTTTAAAAATATCATTTTAATGACTAGATTGGGTACATAACTTAAAACTCTATTTATTTTCAAGATTATAAATTTCATATTTTAAAAATTCTTAAAACCAAGTGGCTTAGAATTAGTCGGGGTACAAGGGTTGACCTCGTAGATACATATCATGAGTCCTTAAAAATAGCATGTATGGATTGTTTAAGAAATAGAATAATGTTATATATCATACAACCTAACGACCTAACATTAATCTATACAAAGTCGTTTTTTCTTAGTATGTTTCTCTTTTTTTTTTTGATAGAACATCAATACAAGTTATTGTTTATTCAGTTAGGTGAAGAAAATTAATTATTCTGTAGAAGCAACTTCGAAAAGAGAATTTCAGCTAATTATTTAATTAACATTTGATGCATATATAGCTGGTTCATACCAGATATTATTATCAATCATTAATATGGAATGAATCTTAAAGATCCTAACATCAAAATAAAATAAAAGTTGAAGAGGAACAACTTAATGATTGACGGTTTCTTCTGTCTACATGCATGCAAATCACTTGACATTCTTTTATGTAATTAAAAAAAAAAAAAAGCAGCTAGCCTTGAGGACAAGTAACAAAATATCCTATAACAAATTGATTTACAATTTAGATTATTGATTATTCTTTTGTGGTTGTGCTTAAGTGTTAATCAGGAGCAGTTGTTGGGATTTTGAGATAAAAAGAAGTAAATATAACATTCTTTCAGTCCTCCAATTGGCGAACTAACTAATAATTTCATATGCATCTACAATACCATATATAACAAAATTAGAAATATTTAATTTCCTATGGATATACTCCCTCCCTCTCAAATTACTTTCATGATTTTTAATTATTGATCGCTTTAGAAGTTCAAGAGAAAATTAATTCTATTTTTCCTCATTTTATTCATGATATAGTTGTTCTTGAAAATTACAAACATACACCTCAATAAAGAGGAAGTGGAAAGAAAAGTCATTTGGGGAAAAAAATCCATTGTGCTTATGAGGTGAATGCAATTAAAAAATAAAATTACCCAGAGTGATAAATCTTATAATTTGGAAACCTAATTCATGTTTTTCTAATTTATTTTAAAACAATTTCTGATCATTATCAGGGAAATAATAGAAGAAAATCTGTAAGTCTAAAGGAGGAAGAATGCATATGTATAATACAACAAAAGCAACATACACAGTGTAGTTTCACAAAGTAGCACCTGGAGGGGATTAAGTGTATCAGACCTTACTCATACCTTAAAATTAGAGAGACTGTTTTCTATAGATCTAAAGCTTAAGGATATAAAATACTTGAACAAAATAAAAATTCCTCATTAATTAATGGCTAAAGTTTTCTTTTAAAATCAGAACTTTTTTATTTTCTGCACTAAGGGGGAATAAAAGAAGACGTTTTGCTATCACACTATACTGGTTCTGGAGACTTTTCGAAGCTTTACGTGATCTTCTTGTTTGGTGTAATGAGGAAAAAAGGTTTCACCGAAATAGAATTCTAATGTGCTAGACGTCATATTCCAAAATTATTCTATGTGTTTTAGTTTGACTGAATACGGAGTTCAAAAAAACAAAAAGAGATTTTTGAGTATTGTAATCATAAACTAAAGATGTGTATAATGTATCAAAATGTTTTTTCAATCTCCTGAAGTTTTGGTAGTTAACCGTTAACTTATCAGACAACCGCTTTTGTTTGAAGTTTAATTGAATTGATCGATAGATTTGACTGAAGAGATTTCCCCTCTACCCCAAGATTATTTTCTATTCTCTTTACTCTATACTTATCATTCAAAATCTGTATAAGAAATTAAGCAAGAACCTAAGCTTTAAGGTTCAGTAAGTATGACCTTTTTATATGTATATATTTTAAATATTTTTCATCCATATACACAATTCCTATAGAAAGTAATAAGTTCAATCTGTTGAAGTCTATGATCATCTTATTAGTTGTTTAATTATATGGAAACTGGACATGCCCTCTCATCTGTGGACCTAATTTTTTTTTCCATAGACAACTACGTGGCATATGTTATTCTGCTTTTGGGGTGTTGAGATTTAAACTCAAGGCCTTATACTAGCTCTAAAACCATATTGAAGTGTGTAAATTATGATCATCTTATCCAAAAGTTTAAGATATTAGAGATAAAACACTTGTAGTTTCTTAATAATATTATGTCTCGACGCAGTTGAACCTACAACACTCTCTCTAAATCTTCCTATATGAGTTAGGAAATGTTACTTTCTTGGTGGTAAATGAAACAAAACGAACCGTGAAAGTCATCAAAAGAGCAAAGGTTTATTCCTATTAAGTATATTTGAGTGATTTTGGTGCTAATAAGGTAACATGTAGTTTTCTTTCTCCTACGTTTCTTACTTTGGCCATACTCTAAAATCATTCAATAATATAATAAAATAAGAATGTTGCTAATGATCCCTATATCTATTTTTTTCCACTATGCACTTCCCTAAAGTAGAACAAACAAAGAGCTTAAGCTAATAATACAAAAAGAGAAGAATTAATGAAGATATGGCTACCTAGAAATATACCTCCCACCTAATTATGAAGTTCCCTCAATCCATAAATATTACCCTAAATAAAACCATTAATAATTAGTTCTGCTGTTTCTTTCATGTTTTTTTCCCCACACCAACCATTGTAATTAACATGTTATGGACTATCTGGTCCAAACATTATGTTGGTCTTGTTATTTCTTCTTGGAGTCCTAAAGTTAACGGTTTTTCAGGCAAAAACGGAACATTCATTCTAAAACCATAATCAAAATTTGAATAGATTTGTGAGATGATCACACTAACAACTATATCTCAGAAAGTTACTCTCTTGTTGAAAAATATTAGAAACAAGAAGGATGACTTTCTGAAATAAAAACAATTAGTTCAGTGACCATCTGAGAAATAAACTCGCCGAGATTTCAGCAAGAGAGTAGAAAAGCAATGGTGGGTTACATACCTCTGATTCGTTTTCCAATTGCAGCTTATTGACCAAATACTTCAAGACTAGTCGAATTGTCATCCTCCCATCTCTTGAACAATTATGAAAGAACAAGATTTAGAAAAAATATTAACAATCTGAAACCAAATGTTATAAAAAATAAGAAGTTTTAAAATGAAACAAAACAAAACTTCGAAGTAGATTATTACTTACTTGATCCTAAGGTAGCTCTTGGATATTTGTGGCAAAAAGGGTTCTTTTGTTCTGCATCACAATGTAAAGTACACAAATTAGTAATCCATAACTCGATGATAAATGGAAAAGCTTACTAAATAAGGTTGAAAAAAAGGAAGATAAGACGCACAAATTATGTTGTTAAAGAACAAATTCGTTACTAATTCTATTTAGTGACGAATTAGAAATAGATTATCGGAAAATTCGATTAACTACGAACCTCGTAGCACGAAATCCATATCTAATTTCAGTTTCTTTTTGTGGGAAGGAAAAGAAAAAAAACTTGGTTCTGTATGCACTTACTGGTTTGAAGATGGTTGTAGCGAAAACCATAGCCCAGAATGTGGTCTTCGAGGCGGATGAATGACCCTGAAATCTATAGAACTTGATCCTGGAACGCCCCCAAGTACTGGGAATGGTCCAGGACCAAAATGTGAGCCGGAGGACACTAGAGACAGATTCATATTCTGTTGGATTGGCGCCGGCATAGGTCTAAAACCCCAGTTAATAAACTCATGTTGATGTTGTTGTGGGAACATTGTCGTAGAACTTGTTCCTGCCATCCCTGGATATTGTTGTAAAAACAAAGACGACATAGTACTAGTAGTACTACTGGTCGTCATAAACTGTTGTCTTGGAGGTGGCGGTGCTCGAAATTCATGTATATGTACTTTTGGTGAATCACTAGCTAATATGGATTTCCCATGTTCAGAACTAACTGTTGGTAATAGATCAAGTTCCACTAGTCCGCCTCCGCCTGCTGATGTTCTTCCTAAATTCCCTTCTGGCGTATTATCAGTGGGCATATACGTATGCCCACCAATACTCAACTGAAGCCACCCTTTTTCCTCCTCCTCCTCCACCTCCTCCTTCTTGTTGTTAGTTTCATTGTTATCTTTGGAACTTGAGCCGGTTTCATTAATACTTCCGGTTCTTGATTCATCTTCAGCCATTACTTCAATCAGTGCTAGATCAGATCCTAATAAACACAAATCATTTCGTTGACTATAGTATTCATCATCATATCCTTCTGAAGCTAATCGGCTCATAACACTAAAATTACTGTAATCACCCAACTCGAAACCATAAACACTAGTACTTCTTCCAAGATTCTGTCTAGAAATGTTTCCACAACGATTAATCATGGTCATACTGAAATCTCCCAAAAGTAATCACAAAAACCTGAGAAGAAGGAGATGTCGCCGAAAATTACCCTGATCGCCTTAATGTAAGCCATCGACAAAAGAGGAGAGATCTATTTTAGTGGTACTTTTGGGAAGAAAAAACATGTTTTCTTGGAATTATGGAGATGGATATGTAGATGGAGATACCCATTGACCAGAAGAAGCAAAACTTTGTACTAAAATTTTGTTGTTATAATAAATATGTGCCTGATGTAGTTTATCCTAGACAAAACATCTAAGAGACAAGAAGGAGAATAATACTAGCTACCTGCGAATCTCACTTTCTATTAATTCTCTTTGTTTGGAAGCTTGCAAGGGATGAAATTTGTTTTATCTTTTTCTTTTCCTTTAGGGGTAAAAGTAGATGGTGGACAGTCACTAGTACACAGTATTTTATTATATTGTTCCTGCACACCTCCATCTGAATATAATACTATTTTCTTCGTCCCATTTTACGTATAACAGAAAAAAAAAATTAAAAACATCATGGTCTAAAATAGTTTCTTCATGCAGTTATAAATCATTTCAGCTAAATCAAAAATTTTAAAGTTAATTTTTTAATTATAGTAAAGTTATTTTTTTTCTTTGGGACAAAGTAAAAAAAAAGTGTCATATAAAATAGGCAAAGAAAGTACTGGTTTTAATTTATGTTTGGGGGAGCTAAAATATTAGAAATTCAAAAAATATTAAAAATTGCATTCTCTTTATTTTATTTATCTATTACTTTTACTTGTCTACTTTAGCGTAATCAGAGATAAATTACAATACAAACTAACATCTAAATAAAATAAAAATATAGGTGCGATATCTCGACTATAATTCACAACTCCGTGACGCAAATTCAAAATGTAGTCAAATCTCAAAGAGGCTATTTGAAATTCAGACAAACTTTTCTTTAAGAAGTGCAATTTACAGTAATAGATTGTCCTCCTTATGTAACTAATTTTACTTATTATATGATTGTTAATTGTTATTTATTAATTGTAATTATATTTTAAATAAACTTGATAACGAAAACATTCGTTTACAATATTCGTTGTAACAAAAAGTTAAGCAATGTTTGTACTTTATAATATACTAGGCGGCTACGCTGTGCTATGCACCGGCCTAATGCTGATTCTTGAAAATTTTAGTTATGTATAATTCTATTATTTAATTAAAATTTTCATTTGTTTGGTTGATAAATTCTTAGTTGGACATATCCTATTATATTTACATTAATGAAATTTGTATAAAAATATTTTAAGTTGCTAATATAACACTCATATAATTTCGAGAGACAATCAAATTTTTTGAATTTTTTAAAAAAATATTTACAGTTGTTAATTATTGTGATATATATTAATTTTCACATAGTAATTATCACATATATAATAAAATATTTTAAGTTAGTTAACTGCTGTAATTTAGAATATCTTATATGTAATTTTCAAATAATACATGTTATTTTCCTTGTCCAAACTTTTGTGTCATTCATAGTCCATTATGTTTGTAAAGTAATTTAAGTTTTTAATTATTGAGATTTATAATTTCATTTTTTATTCCAATTTAAGTGTCAATGATATAATTTTGAGAGTCAACTAAATATTTTAAATCTTTTAAATTTTTTAAGTTGTTAATTATTGTGATTAATATGTTCTTTTGTGTATTTTTTTTTTTTTTTGAAATATATAACATTAATTATTTTTTAGATATTTTAAGTTGTTAACTATTATAATTTATAAATTTTTTTATATAATTTCCAAATAATATATGTTACTCTCATTGTCAAAACTTTTGTGGCACTGATAATCAATTATATTTTTTAAATAATTTAATTTTTAAGTTATTGTGATTTGTAATTTTTTTCTGTATTTCAGTTTAAGTGAAACAATGGTTAGGGGTGATATAATAAATTCATGATTGAAGCACCTAAACAGATATGTCTTAAATAACTTATAATAATTAATTAGAAGTGATATAAGAAAATTACTATAAAAATACTTGTTAAAAAGATGTAACTGGGCTCATATAAGACGTAAGTTTATTTACTATTATTAATTTTTTAATAGTTAGATGACGTATAATAATTAATTAGAAGTGATAGAGTAAAATTACGGTTGAAGCATATATGTCATAAAATCTATTTTATTTTTTATTAAATATTATTATTTTTTAAATACATAAATATAATATAATAATTAATTAAGAATGATATAATAAAATTAGAGAGAAGTCAAGCAGACATGTTAACGATCTCCGCTTACTGTGACTTCTAATATAGGAGAATTCTTGATGAAGGTCTAACAATAGTAATTATTTGACTTAATTAATGAAACAAATACATGTTCCACCATATAAAGAAAACTGCATTAGGAGTTGGGAGTTGTGGGGGAGGGGGGAGGGGCGGTGGAGAGAGAGAAAGAATGTCAGCCCCAAAATTATTACAAAAGTTCTCTCTTTCTCCAGATATCACATAAAGGTCCCTTTTAGCTTTTATTCAATGTCTTTTGGGCATCTAAGCCTTGCTTGGAATTCGCAAATTGATCTTTTTTTGCACTCAAATCATGTTTGATTAGAAATCTAATTACCTTACTAATTAATTTTCCATATTTTTTTAATACACGTAACTTCATTTCATTAAGGATTGCCCAAGACATTGATTAGTACCCCCTCTGTCCCATTAATTATCCCAAATTTATTAATTTAATTTTTTATTTTACTTGTCATTTTTTATAAAGAAATAATTTTTTTTTCATTTTTATCCTTTGTCTTAATTACTTTTTTCTTTAAATTAAAATGTAAACATTATTTAATAGGAACAGCATGGTAAACATATTAATTATTTTTCTTAATCAATGTGTCAAGTTAAATTGGGACAAGTAAAATGGAACGGAGGAAGTATTTATTAATAATTTAAATAGTCAGGATACTAATCCATGATTCATTAAATTTGTGTGGTATCATTTAATCAAATTACCCATATCTTTTTTTCATCGTCTTAGCATCCACCTTAGTTTTTCAAAGTAACAGATATTTCAGATAGAAATCTTTTTGGTTAAAGTAACAAATAAAAAAGATGGACGGAGTATATACTATAATAATATAAATGCTCAAATCAGTGGGATGACATAATGACATAATATGCCTATGTAATTAATAATTGTTTAAATGTCTTGAATGGAGTTAAAGATGAGTGTAATATATTAAAATACTTTTTAAAATTTTTTATACTAAATTATGTAATATAAAATATTTTGGATAAAGTCTTACTGATATAAATAGTAGTAATGTTTTTTTAAAAACAGAATAAAATTAAAAGTATGATAGATAATAAATCGAAATAGAGAGGATAGTAGTAATATGTACGTTACTTATACATTCAACAACAGTCGAAGCCACATCTAAACTATACTAGTGATCTATTACATACCCGAACTATAAAAAAGTGATACTATTACCTTCCCACGACACTCATGCCCAATTTTAATGAGTGGAGTGTACTCCACTCGCCCTGTGCTGATGACACGTGTAATTTAATTTTTTAATTTAATTAATAAATAGCCCTTGTGATTAAAAATACATAATCAAGAAAATTCATTAATTCAAGAACTCCTCCTTCTTCACTTATTCTCTGCTTCACTTTCCCTTCAAATAACCAAGCAAATTCAACAAGAAAATTTCGATGGAAGTAAATATTCAACAATCCACCATTAAAAATATGAAATTGTTGAATTGTTCACTTATTCTCTACTTCACTTTTCCTTCAAATCCACTTTCTTTTTCACTTTCTTCTCTTTATCAACAACTCCTCCTTCTTTTACTCACTTAATCAAACAATGCAAATCTTGTATCAAAGCCAAACTCGTTATCACTGGGGCCTTTTCATCTTCAGCAGACCCGAAATGCAAGTGTTTGGATGATGCTAATAAGGTTTTTGAGTTAATGGAGGTGAAAGATGTGGTTTCTTGAAACGCGTGGGTAACTGGGTATTCTCAAATTGGACGATTTGACGAATTGAAAGTCACACCATAGATTGGAGATGAAAGATGTGGTATTCTTAGAAATCTATGGTGTAACAAATCACACCATAGATTTCTTAGAAGGTTTTGGGCTTTGGGTATTCTTAGATTCGTCAATTAATGGAGGATTTGACGAATTGAATGTTGTAACATGGAGTGCTATGATTTCAAGGTATGCACAGGGGGGATTGACAATTGTGATTTCGATGGTAATTTTATTGACGATTTAAAGCTAAGATTTAATTGCACATATTGTGATTCCGATGGCAATTTTAGTAGTGGATATTGAATTTTACGGTGGTTTTTTGTGATTTTTGTTATATTAATGGTTGTATTGTGATTTCAATAGTGAAATTTGGATTTTTAAAATTATTGTGGTGAAGATTTGAGTTTGATGATGATGGTGTCAATGGTGGCGTTTAAATGGTGATTTAATGATGGTGTTTTAATGGTAATTTTGTTGGAGAAAAGCAATTGAAGAAGGAGGGACCCACATATTAAAATAATAAATAAAAAAATTAATTCTATTAACATTTTTTCAATTGTAAAAATAAAAAAAAATAATTTATTAAAAATTTTTTAATTGCAAAAATAATTAATCTAATTGTATATATTAAGAAGAATATTAGGAGTACTTAATGATATAATAGCAAATGAAATAGTGACACGTGTATGAAAGTTGTCATTTTAAGATTTTTCCTCTTCTCTCATGCACCTTAGGAAGGTGAATACACCTTCTCTGCCACGTCACCTTCTACGGTGGAAATAGTATCGCTTTTTTATAGTTTAAGTATGTAATAGGTCACTAGTATAGTTTAGGTGTGGCTTTGACTTTTCTTGTATAGTTTGGGGTGAAAACGATGCCTTTTTTCAAATGATAAAGATAAAATATTTGTACATCTTACTTTTACCTCAAAGGTGAAATAGTTAAACAGACTATTTTCAGCAGATCCTCCGCTCAATATATATATATATATATATATATATATATATATATATATAT